>NW_005842119.1:753447-770760 GCF_000455745.1 Alligator sinensis | reverse complement strand
CTGAACCGCCTGATCTATACAGATGCTGCAGAGCTGGGTCAAAGTAACACACTCCTTCTTTTGGTAAAGTGTCAGGGAGAGGGGGTTGGGTTTTTTGGGGGTTTTTTAGTATCTGCAAGTATCCAGTATGTCTTGTGACAGTTGCATGCTAGTGGCACAATTATTGGTATAGTAGCTTGGTGGGTGGCAAAAATACCTTATCTTTTTATAGGCCTCCAAAGAGTAATGTGTCAGCACATTGTTCTTTGGAATCCTGCCTGCTTTACATAAGGTCATTTTCAAGCTCTTTTCCAATAACATTGCTGTTTTTTCCTTTCTCTAAGGTGCAGGTATTAGTAGGTATATTGAAGTAAGTGGTGTGCCCATGGAGTTTGCAAGGCCCCTTCACTAATCCTTTGTCCCTCTTGGTTTCAGATTCAAACTCAGATGATTTTGATCCTGCTTCCACTAAAAGCAAGTATGACTCCATGGATTTTGATAGTTTACTGAAGGAGGCACAGCGAAGCCTGCGTAGGTAACATGCATCACATCCAAGGATAATGGAGGGATGACGAATACCTCACGGACATCATGTCCTTCAATAACGGACAATTAAAAAGTCATAATTAGGAATTTCTCCTACTTTACACTCTCTTTACAAAAACATGGTTTACATGAACACAGCTGCTCGAAGAATGAAGAGGCAAAATGGATATCCAGTAAGCACATGTGTATCCATGGGTGTCAGTTTTGCTTTCTGGGGTGTTTGGTGGCAAGGGATTCTGGTGTTCATAGAGAGTACAAGTGTAAACCACTTGCAATGGCAGCAGTTCCATAGAGATACGCTTAAATATATAACTTCAAAATGTGTATATATTGCCTTTTAACAAGACAAAAACAAAAAAAGCAAATTGTGAACTACAACTGCTGATGTCTGGGAATCAGGCACTGCATTCTTTTTCTTCTTTCTTTTTTTTTCTTTACTTCTTTTTCTTTTTTTTATTTTTAAAGAAGCTTCTTCTCACCATGCAATGATAATATGACAATCCAGAAGAAACCACAAGTCATAGAAGCCTGCTGTCCTTTTATTTTTCCTCATGGAGGAGAAAATGAAAGGCTAAAACTTTTCTAACATTTTGAAGTTTCATCTTTTAATTCTGACACCCATGTAAATGTCCACAACGATGATCTTCCACAGCAGAAATTTCCAAGCCTTGTTAATGGTCAAGTGTGCAGCTTGTTCAGCGATTTTACTCTGATAAGCGGACATGGTATTACATTATTAATGAGAGTTGGGTATAACTATCTGGAGTGTGTACAGGTAGTTTATTTGCTACATTCTCTAAAGTAGTTGAGTATTTACAAATGTTAAATGGAGTATTTTTATTTTGTGTACATACTGTATGACAATGTTCTTTTTTGTTACAGCTATGCACTGTAAATGCAGCCTTCTTTTAAAAAAACTGCTGAATTTTTCTTAATCAAGAATATTCAAATGTAATTATATGAAGTGAAACAATTATTGTACACTAACATATTTAGAAAGCTGAACTTATGCTTATATATATTTGATTGTAAAAACAAAAAAGAGAAAAGTGTGTGTATGTGTGTGTGGGTGTGTGCGCGCGCGTGTGTGTGTGTGTTTGTTGAGTGCAAAAATATTAATGCTTTACTCACATTCATCCCTTGTTTGGTGAGCTTCTGTAAGAATTTGTCAAGAACTATCCTAGCCCAAAAGGCATTAACCACTTCTGCAATATTTTTCCACATTTTTCTCATGGCTTGTTTTTCTTTTGCAGTTTTATACACTGAATTTGTTAGGGGAATGAAATTTTCTCATCTAAATTTTCTAGGAGATATCATAAATTTGTGTAAAGTCTCTCAACTGGGTAATCATTAAGAAATGTTTTTATTTATGTATCAACAGTAATTTTGGAATGAGAAGTTTAAATCTTTTTAAAATGCTGTTTTGTTTTATTTTTTGTGATTTTCATTTGATAAAAAATGCTGAGGTATTAAGTACAGTATGATTTTTATGATAATTCTGTGTGTCTAAACACTGTTCTTGAAGCCAGTAATCTTTTCATTAGCAAAGTTTGATGATGGTATTTATCTATATTTTTTACAGTTATGCATCCTGTATAAATACTGAATCTTCATTCCTTTGTTTACTAAAAAGACATATTTATCGGTTACAATTATCCTATTTATTATAAATTATGAGATGACTAAAATAACAAAAAGGCCAGTGGAAATTTTATACCTAGGATGCATGACGGTTGTCAGGTTGGAGTAAGTGCTTCGTTTGGAAAATTCAGCTTTTGCAGAAGCAGTGTTTTTTTTTTTACTATGCACTAGCATGGCCTCAGATGTGCCCATGACATTGTTGTTGATGACATTGCTTCTGCTAAATTAAATAGAAACTTCAGGAAAAAACCTACCATTCTGAGCATTGGGATTTCATCAGAACTTGGAGCCTGTAGACTGAATCAGTAAAGTTTGGAGGCTGCTTGCAAGTTTATATAAATTGGTATTCTATTACTGTTTGGCATTCATGACTTCTTTTAAAGATATGGCACACCTACCTATTTAATTTCTCTTCTCACCCCCAGTCTTAGAAAACTGATTTCACCCCCAAGCCAATGCAGCTGATTTTGATAGCTGCACTCATTTTATCACCAGCATATTGTGTTCTGAGAGATTCCACTGTCTGTCCTGTCGGATGCTTGCTTGATTTTTTGGCTTTATTTCTGAGTAGATAGATAGCAATAAAAAAGAACTTTTTCACAGGTTCTGTGTTACAACTGTAACATCATTTAATCTGCGTAATTCTTGTTGTTGCTCTGTAGGTTAAAATGCAGGTATTTTAACTTTGATTGTGTGAATGCCAAACTAAAGTTTACAACTTTCCTTTCTGGATTTTGAGTATCTTCTGTTGTAAAGAAAAAATATTAAAAGCAATAAATTATTTTTAAGAAATCAATATTTAGTATATCATATTATGTGTTCAAGGACCAGATGCATTACCTATTTTGCCTTTAAATTTCTGTGATTAAATTTTAAATACATTCTATTTTGCCCTGGATTGCTGACATGAATAAATTGGTGTGCTTTTTTTTCTTCTCCAAGCAGACATTATGTCACGGTTCATTTTTTTTTTACTGGCCTGACAAATATTCTCATCTTGAAGATGGCTTTCCTCTATGGATTTACAAATTACATATGAAATTAACGTAGAACTAGGATTGCTGAATAATCTGAATAAAGCTATTTGTATCTTTTGTAGTCACCGTAGGTTGCCCATCAAAATGTAAGCTTGGTGTTTCCTTTTTTAAGAGAATATTTTCAAATTAGTACACAAATCATATTGTCATTGGAGGCAAATTGCAGCATAGCTCTATATGTCTTTTAGATGAAGATCGTACTCTTGCTTCTAAACTGTGGTAAGTACCACATCTGCAATGCTGGTAACAGAACTGGTACTTGGAAACTACGGTCTTTTCTAGAGATGTAAAAGAGTAATTTCTACATAATGCAAAATGATACAAAGCCAAATGGAAGTAGCATAAAACTGGGGGGGGAGGGGATATCAGTCTGTGCTCAATAACTCCAAACAACATTGGTTACCACTGATAGCAGCACAGAGAGGAAAGTTTGTGCCTCTGGGTTATACCAGTTGGGTCAGTTGAAAAAAAAAATACCTCCTTTACATCCCTTTAGATGTAAGCTTACAGTAGGTAATGATTATGTGTCCTTTTTGATGGCTGTAATGAGAACTTCAATCATTGTAGTATAAGATCTGATCTATAAATGACCTAGAATAGCCATGTAATATAATGTGATTATTCTAAATTTGTACTTATGTGACAGGCATTTTCAATAATGTGAACCACTGATCTGATGGAGCTACTGTAAAATGTGTACAGTAGGTGAATGTGTAGAGCTATTGGTTGGACTATGCTGAACAGGGAAAGTAAGCTATTAGTTTAGCCCAAGCTGGGCTATTTTCCACCTGCCAATTCTACCTGTACTTTTGTGGTTTAATCCATTGTATAAAAATTCCTGTGATATTTTTTTTAAATGTGCAGTACACATCAGCCTCACTGAGCAAATAAAGGGAAACGAATGTTTCAAATCCAGTTGTTTCTCTTATTTATCACAAGTGAATAAGTTGTACATTTCCTAATTGGATATGCACTGGGTTTCTGTTATAACTGTGTTATAGCCAACTTCATCAAACAGTAGCACCACATGCATCACAGTTGCTGTTCTGTATTTTGAGCAAGAAAACAAAAACAGTCAGTTAAAAAAAGAAAGCTACCATGTTAGGTGAAAAACGGCTCTCAGGCTTTCCACATAGGGTCACATTCAAAGAGGGTCACTTTCAAAGACCAGCACATACCTCATAGGAAAACTTTGAAAAGCTTTCAGTTCAGATATAATTTGAAGAAGAATTACTGGCACTAAGGGAGCTGTAATAAGGGATACTGGTTGCATCTACATGAGATGTTAAATGATCAGTAGACTCATTCTACTGCACATTAGTGCGGCAGGCAAAAACGATGCTAATGTGCAGTAGAATGAGTCTACTGAGTATTAGCATCACAAAACATGCACCAGCGCTACTGATTATGGCACATTTAGTATCTATAATTATGGCACATTAATGCATGTGTAGACATGCCCACTGTCTGTCACTTCTGCATACCCAGCTTAAACCTGGATCAATCTGAGAGCCAGGGGTGAAAGTTAAATTCATTTGATAGCTGCTGTCCTCAATTCTTCCTAATATCTTAGAAGCACCTGTGTCAAAAACTCATCATCACAAGTATAATTTATTAGTGTCTTTGTCTCAGCAATGAGGCCAGGGTATCAATATACATGGAGATGTGAGGCTCGAATCTTCTGGGTCTGGCAATGTGCAGGTAAGGTCTGCAGAGGGCAGTCAGAAGTATGCCATACCCAGCACAATGACCTGGGCAACTGTACTCATACCCCTTTCAGCATGAATGCATACAAAAAGGAGAAGAAGCATGAAAGGATGAAAGTGGACTTGCAATTGGATACACTGGTGAGCAGCCAATGACTAGGGAAGCCAGTTAGAAGAAAGAACAGAGCTCCATTTCATGCTTCTTTGCCAGAAGCCATTCACAGCAGCCTAACTGTTTAACTAAACAGTACCATGAGGTTGAAAAGGCCCCTCAATTATTCATCAGGTGAGCTCCACCTCTGTGTGATGCTGCTTTGGGATTTTATTTACTATCTTCTCTCTCCGCTTCATAAAAGAATTCAGGAATATTGTCAGGGTGGTGTGAAAATGCTCGCATTGCTAGTAACCAAGCTGGATTCGTTCAGTTGGCAAACAAAGGATAATCAGTCCTATGAAGTTCAGAAGCAGGTCTTGCAGCGCCGACCACCTCCACCCTGTCTGAATGACAGTAGTCCAAATCCTGCTGTTCATTAAATCTTTGCTCCTCATTTCATTTCCTATGGCTCTGACTTACACTGGAAGCAAGAAGCATTGCAGTTATCCAGTTTTAAAAGCTGACTCTGGTATTTAAGGCTGTAAACTGTAGGCTGCCATCATAATTAAATGACATTGTTTCAGCATATGGGTCTACTTTAATATCCTTTCATTCACTTCATTGGGCAGAGCAGTATAAGCAGATCCTGTTGCACTATTGGCAGAGTAGGAGGAAAGATGGGGCATAATTACCAAGGACCTAAAACTGTATAAGTAAGACATCTCTATGCAGCGCCTCCCTGTCTTCCCTTAGTTATGTGGCCTTGGGATGGGCTGGGCAGGCTGGAGCAAGCACAACAGCTGCAGAAGCTGTTTGGGCCATGGGTACTGGGAACTGATGAGATTGTGAGACTTCATTTTGCAGTCTTGGCTTTAGACCCCTCCTTCCTTGAGCTCATTATCTATTCAACCAAAAATCTTTCTACTTCTTCCCACGGGTTCCCTCTTCAATGTCATTGTCTCTTTACCTAGCTAATCCTTTCTAAGCCCAACCTACTACAAAAGGTACTTTCCATATTTGTACAGTGCCTGGCACTGGGTCCCCATTCTCAGTTGGTCTCTAGGCACTACCCTAATCCACATTTACAACGCTGAATGAGACATGAGTGGCCATGTTGATCTGTACTTAGGGAGAAATTTGGCCAAATCCTAAATGTTGAGCTTTTTGTTTACTTTGCACTCAGCACGAAACTCTCCTGGGTAGGATTTGCATTATTAACTCATTCCAGATCAAGTTTCAGATCAAGTTAATGCTTAACATTTAGCAGACGAAGTCATCGCTGATGTATTTAATCAATGTCCATGGAGGTACACAAAGAATGAAGTTAGCCCCGTAGTTTTCTAGTCACTATGCTTTTTAATTTAATTTGTTTATTCATGTCATGGTTTTACAAAGCTCTTTGATGCTTGCAAGAAGCACTCTAGTAAATTTGCAATAAAGAAATGTATTTCCTTTTCTCTTCATGCCCTCATTTTATATTATTAAGGTTTATTGTAGAAAATCAGGGCCTCATTTATTAATAAAACCTAGGACTCTGCTTGAAGGTTTTAGAAATGAATACCAAGAGGTAGGCAGCTAAATAAGTGGCCTGATTTTCAAAAATGTTAAATCCAGCAGCTCCTACTGACTTCAATTATAGCTGCTGGTGCTCAGCACTTTTAAAATCAGGCCACATTTTCAGAGCCCCAGTTCAGCAAAGCATTTACATTTGTGCTTAAGTCCATCCTGATTCAGCAAAAATCTTAAGCACAAGTGTTTAAGTTACATTGCAATCAAGTGCTTAATTGCTTTGTACAGAAATGGACTGCAGAATTGGGGCAGGTGTATATAAATATGGATTGGAACACATAATATTAGACACCCATTTTTTAAAACCTTGGTCTTACATAGGTTGTAATCTGGTAGTATCTCTCTAGAAAACAACTAAGGTATTATGTCTGTTAACAGTAAAAATGGTGGAAGAGAAATGATAGAGAATCTTAAATAAAGTCCAAATTGTTTCTAAATTAAATGTTTTTAAGGCCGCCTATACATGTGCAGTGAGGCTGCTCCAATGCACTGTAATTACAGCAGCTCAAAGCAGGCTCAATTTATCGAGTCTGCTGGAGTGTGGGAATTACCGTGCTCCAGCATACTCCAATGTCACGTCTGTCAGCATCCCAGTGGTGAAAAATGGCAGCAAGAATGCTTTAGTTTGTTTGATGAGCTTTAGTTAAAGTGCCTCCACCACCATTTTTCAGCATGGGGACGCTGATACATGTGACACTCTGGGCACTTTAATGAGTGGCTGTCAGAGCCGCTCTAATTAAAGTGCCCCCTCCACTCCTGAAGCACATCTATAAATGACCTAGAATTCTATGCCTATGAGGCTTATTAATATTTTCTCACTTCATACTAGTAGATTCATGTGTAGTTATTCTATTGTTATCCATAATTAATTAATGAGGTATTTCTTAACTTTTGGCTAATGTAACTTTTTCATGATATTTTACAACTTACTCTTAACATTGATATTCCATGTTCACAAGCAAACTAAACTATAAATCAATTTTCTCTACTTTATCAAACAGTTGAAAGTAATAAAGAAGGTCACATATCGTACAGTATTTCCTTGGAGGTTTCTAACATCATGATTTAAAGCTCAAAAAGATCGAATCAAAAGTTGAATTAATCCCTAAGGGAAAAGATTCTATATAGATTCCATTGATAGATACAGAGCATCCCATCTTCACTAAAAGGTAGTGTATTTGCTAATATGTTGGGAGAAAGGTAAAAACTCCCCTCAAATAAAATAAAATGTAATATCCAACAGAAGAAAGTGAAAACATCTTGTACAGTCTCACCATTTCCTGTGCATCAGCTTTTCTTCAGCCCATGGCAGGGATTACATTTATCATGGAATTAACATATCATAACATACCACACACTCAAGAACTTTATCACACAATTAAATGGCAAACCAGTCACCTGGTTCTTCCACATTTAATGAGGAATGCCTTTGCGGATATTTTGTATCATGTTTTAATTTGCACACGTATTCACATTTGCACATTTATGTTAGTTTAAAGAGCATTGGGGAAGTTATTCCCTGGTGCTGGGTTACCCCTTTGAACATGCCAGTGTATTGGGAGCCCAGGATCAGGGAGCTGTTCCCTGATCTTGGGATCCCTACATGTTGGCAAGATGACTAGTCCTCAGTGCCCTGCTTTGTACAGTGTCGTTTGAAGGTCATGGGTGCATGAAGCCCAGAAACTGCCTTCCTGATCCTGGGATTTCTGTGCTGGCAGATGTATAATGGGATCTGATGATTCATAGGATCATAAAAAAGTAGGGCAGGAAGGGACCTCCAGAGTTCATGTAGTTCAACCCCCTGTCAGAGGCATGATCATGCCTATTCAAACCAGCCTGTACTAATCTACTGTCTAACCTATTGGCAAAACTACATAGTTAACCCTGATACAACCACAAGACAGAACAATCTAACTTGTCACAGGCAAAGCAGGGGGACCACAGTGGCCAATATTCTGCTGCTGCAGTGTTGTTCAAATACGTGTGAGAGATCCAAGGAAAATGGCCAGGCCCCCTCCCCCCCGCCCTCCCACAACACAGAAAGACCAAACTCCCCCCCCCCCAAAAAACAAAACGAAACAAAACCAAACCCCAAACCCATAAAAAAACTCATAATCTGTACCAGTCTGATCATGGGGTACAATTCCTTCCTCAACCCAAAGACAGTGATTGGTCTGACCCTAAATTTTATACCAGATCCCATTGCTGTCAATACTATTGCAGAAGCACTAAACCAATCACTTTCCTAGAGCACAACTTGCTTCTCTGAACTCATACAGTACAAAATCTTTTGTTTTGATTAAATAAGAAATGCTTTAAAAATTACACTCAGCTAAACCATGGCTAGCACTGCACTTGTCCTGTGCACTTAATCCCATATTGAAACTTGAATTCAAGCGACCTCACTTCAGTATTTTACCAGTGACCAGACTTAAAGAAAACAGAAGAACTGGTCAGAAAAGGGTAATTTCCAGTAACATTTTTTTGGAAATGTTACTGCTGTTTTTCTCAAAGCTGTAGGCAAGAGCTTACAGGATGCTGAACTTTTGTAATATCCTCATGGTTCTTGCATCTTTCCTTCAAATGCTCATGTGAAGCTGTGTTGTTTTAAAGACATCTGTGATTGCATTTAAAAAAATGTGTACTCTAAACACTACAGTTGGTACAAGTGAAGCAAAGCCCCATCTGAATTTAAATAGGATTAATGCAAAAAATGAATTATAGGTAAAGAAACTATTAAAAGTATTTTAAATCATTAACACAGAAGTGCCATAACTGGATCTCTGAAATGCATTGCTCCTTTTCAGACTGCATTCCAGTAGACTGGTACAGCCGGTATATCAGGGCAATATGAGAATATTGTTTAAACTTCCATGCTGAAAATTTTGGTTTTTTATTTGCTAATAGAGAGAAATTTAACTGCATATATAAAGGACTGCAACTGAATTAAAACCATTCTACTGCTTCATTTGCTTTATGATAGATTTTTCAGCCAGACAGTAGAATTCAAAGCCAAAAATAAATGCAAAGAAAACTGTGCCCTAAATGGTAAAATACCAGAATGATTATTGGGCATGTTAATTGAATAAAATATTCTCAGCAATTTATTTTTGACAAAGTGCACTCTACTCTATTAAATTAATACTTGATAAAGTAATAAAATTGTTACAGCTATAAAGTTACGGCACTATGCCCTTAGGCAAGACATTCAAGAGATCCCCTTGGTGTCCTCATATTATTGACTCTGACATTATGAAAAACATGTACTTGTACCTCATACTAATGCTTTCCTATTGTATTTCCAACTTGGGCCTATGCTTAGCCATACAATGTGCTAGCAGTAAACTTAAAAAAAAAAAGCAGCAGCCACACACTTGAAAAATGATGAAGTGCTCTTTCTCTTTTAACCATTTACTGGAACTGTAGCATTGTAAACTGTAGATTTCTACGGTATGAATAATGTATCATATTAGCTAGACATGCCCTCGGTTATACACTCCTGCCAGCAAGTAGTAGAGTGGTGTGTGCTATCACTGAATAATGATTAATTACTTGCCCTTCTGAAGGAGTCTGGTTTTGTAAACTGGTCACAGTGTGTTACGTGGATTGTATCAGCTACACACTGGGGCTACTTGCAATCACATAATGAGACATAATGATGCACATCACAACAATTCTTTGGTGCAGATCTGCACACAATGGGAACATAGATGGAAACCCATTTATTTACTTTATTGTACTTGCCAGTGGGTACAAAATTTTTGCGCATTGCTGCAGTGGTACCCTTGCTCCTGCTGCAGAGCTGACATTTTGCATAAAAAGTGGGCACATCTACACATGCATTAATGTGCCTTCTCTACTGCACATTAAGTTTAGTACCTCTAATATTAGGTAGTACATAAATGCGCAGTAGCCTGTGCTAATGCACCGTAACAAAGGCACACAATCTTTTTGTGACATTTAATGTGCAGTAGACTAATTCTACTGCACATTGTTGGCTCTGGATTTAGTACCCAGAGACCTTGTGCTGGGGGGACCCATCCTCAGACCGACCATGACCTTTCCATTCCATAATAGGCAAATTTATTGATACATAGTGGTAATAGAAAAGAAGCAATACAAACAATCAAAAAATTCTATATAGCTACCAAATTCTAGGGCTGTCATCAAAGTACATCTGGCCAGGACATAAGCTCCACTCTGAGACTCTTAGGCATCAGATGTCAGTTTGACAGGAGTCTGGAGGTGGGATGCTGAGGCCCATAGCCCCCCTCCAGTGGGGTGGATGCGATGGGCTGGTCATGTGCCCTCCATGGTGGCCTCGGGGACCCTTCCCGGGGACAGGGATGGGGACCCCACTTGGGGAGAAGGAGGGAAAGGGACGGGGAGGGACAAGAAGAAACAGGGAGGGACCCTTTGTTACTCTCAAGTCTCTGCTTTTGTATTCTCCTTCCTTCCTGATGACTCTTGATCCATGGTTGTCTCTGGTTGGTTGTCTCTCTGTGGTCACACTTCCGCGTAGCCTTCTGAGTCTTCTCCTAATTTGGTCTGTTCTCCCAAAATTGGGACTCAGGACCCCCGCTCTGGGGCCTTGTTAGCAGGTGCCAGTTATCTCATGCTATGGGTAGTATGGTACATACTCCCTTGGTTCCCAGCCTTGTTGCTCTTGTTGTGTTAGACAGTATGGAATATGCCCCCTCAGTTCTCAGGCCATGAATGACTGGTGCCTCCTGAATCTGGGGGGCACCCGCAGAAGCCACCGATGGTGGTGGCCCTGTCGGGGGGGTGGGAGGGGAGCACCAGCCCTACCGACAGCATCAGTGTTGGCCGTTGCACGGGCACCGGCCCCATCAGGGGGGACATGTGCACCCCCATGCACCCCCTACCAGTTGCCTATGTCTCAGGCTGTGTCCATCTGTTGGCCTTTTGTTAGACAGCAAGTCTGCTTTCAGGGCTCTGAGAAACTTTGTGTGAGTGACCCAAGCTCTTAGAAATCAATTAACCCCTACCACTCATCTTGAAACATTATATTGTATATAGCTATACCTAGAAGCCAATTCCCAAAAAACAAACCTTTAAAAAACATTTCTAAGCTAACACGCATTAGCACATTGGCACAGTTTTTGCTGTGACAAGCTAATGCATGATAGAATTAGTCTACTGTGCATTAAGCATCTCATGTAGACGCACCCAGTGTATAGCAGATTATTTAAAGACCTAAATCACCATCATCACTGTATTGTCTTTGGACAGTGTGTGTTAACTAGAAATGTGAAGAAACCTCCATGGCTGTGAAGTCTGTTTGGTTTGGATACTTCCCAATGTGTATCTGAACTCTCAGACTTGGAAATCTTGTGAAGCTGGGATTTCACATCTGATTTTCAGCATACTCATGCCTTATTTTGTCTGGGAATATTGTGCAAACAGCCTATTTTACACACCATTTCATATTTCTACTTCTGAAAAAAAACAAGGACATTAGAAGATAAGTACTCCAACTCTTTTGAACTTTGAAAAAGGTTCATGTTCTCTGTGTCAAGGTCTATTACATCCAAGCTGGTTTGCTCAACTCTATTAGTCTGTATGTACAGTGAGGAGAACCTTTAATACTAACAATGCATTAAAACAATGATGCTAATACATCAGGTGAGTAGTAAAACTGTTTGTTATCCCTCAAGTGATCTGGACTCTATAAATTCAGTATGACCCCTAAGTCTGGATAGGTCAGTGATGTATATTATTCTCATGCGTGTATTTACTGGTGATATGCTTCTTTGCATATATTGCTTAACATAAAACATCAGGCTTTGATGACCAGATCAGCTTTGCATATTCTTATGCAATGCATAATAAGTCTCAGTGTCCATTCTAGAGACCACTTCTGGTCTTTATTATTTATCTTTTTAATTATATGGTACTGTGGTGAGGCTATTGGGTAAGGCTAGTTAAGAGCACTATTTAAATGCTTACATTCCCAAATAATAGACATTTATCTTGACATTTCCCACAGCCTCACCTTTGCCCAGTAGCAATGTCATGTCCTCAGTCTCTACTTTGCCCTCCTATATATGGCAGTTATGCAAAACATGATAGATTGCTATGCACCCTTTCAGTGGGCAGCAAACAGCCATGAGATTCCTTCATGTGATATCAGATGCGTAGCAACACAGTGGAGGAAATCCATCTGTGTGCAAGGAACCCAGAGCCTATTTCTACATTGGTAGTTGATCTTTTAAATATTATTCCTTTAGACTAACACGTATGTATGAAGCCTTGGATCCTTGCATATTGACAGCCTGGGCAGCTAGACCAAGCTCTTTGGGGATATGTTAATGGATATAGACATGAAACACTGAGTGTGAACTCTCCTTACTCTAAAGCAACGAGAGACTTTTATTAGATATACATCCATGTTCAACAAACCTACTTTACTGGGTGTGATTGCTGACAACTCTGCATTATAGTTCATACAGAAGACATGAACTCATGTGTTCATTTAACAATAAAGGAGGACTCTGTGGTGTGAAAACAAAGATGCTAAGAAGTGAATCTCCCACCAGCTAGTCCCTACCAGAATTAATTTATTCCATATGGTTACTTATGGCATTAACCTAGGGCTCAGCTATGGAACTTCTGTTGCTATAGCTGTGTTACACAGATAAATTTTCAGTTTTCACTTGGACCATGTCTACACAGTTGTTACTGTGCAGTCTTTTATGCGTGTATACATTTATGGCGTGTATGCCTGCACTGTAACTGGAGTTACTGCACAGTAGTGTTGCTGAACAGCTTTTATGTGATGCTGACTGTGCAGTAGCTCATTGCTACTGCACAATAGTGCCACCTCATACCTCATGCCTCATGCCATGTGATGCTACTGCGATGCAGTCAGCATTTCGTGTAGACACAGCCAGGAAGAAGCAGCATATAACAACAGAAGCAGTTTTTATTCTGGCCTAGGAACACCTGGATAACAAAACTAAGCCAAGAAAAACTATCTTCTATTGGCATTGGTGCATCTATACCGAGGATTTTGCTGGTGTAGCTGCATCAGATAAGGGACATGTCCTTTTCACAGCCCAAAGTGTTCCAGCAAAAAATTGTACCATGGACCAGACCTGAATTTCATGGCTTTAGCTTTGCTTCCAACTTTGGGTCCAATGTGACCAGACAAACACAGCAAGTCCCCACAGCTTGCTAATGATTTTAAGCTGGCAAGTTGTTCTCTATTGCTGCTACATTTATAGAGGCACAGTAGTAGAATTTTTGTCTTTATCACCCATGTCTGGGAGGCAAAGAATATAATTAAGATATCTAAAGGGAATTGTAAAATAATCAGTGATGAACTGCTTACAAGCATGCAGCACTGCTCCAGGCTTCAGGCACTACTGTGTATGTCTGCTAATGCACTGCAAACATACTTACCTCATCAAAGCTCTTATAAGAACTTTGTCTCTGCCTTCATTTCAACTTCTCTTCCAACATTTGCCATTTTTTGAACTATTAAGCAGTATTTTTTTTTTGCTGAAACCTGTTCTTAGCATTTGCTCAAGTAGAAATGCAACAATAGACAAATATAGTTATAGAATCTGCCTTAAATTACTAAAGTGATTATTAGACCCTTAATAATAGATTTATGTATATTCTGGACCACTAGTATTTGCTTTACCTAGCTAAATATTAATTGCATTGGGTATGTGCACACAACATGCTAACATCCATTTAGAATGTATTACATGGATGTAAGTTATATAACTACCTAGAGCAGATAGACAACCAACTCTAAAAAACAGCTACCTTCTCTAGATAGTAGATAATAGCTAATAATAGCTGTCTCTCTTTTAGGTGTCAGGAAACCCAATAATTACCTGTTTTCATTGAACAAATCTCCCGTTCTTGGGATGAAATTGACGAGAGCTGAGAATACACATCCTATACACCGGTGTAACCTGTACCTGTGTATAATTAGTTCTTTCTGTTGGGTAACTTTATTGCAGAGTATAGTGATTTACATTGTAGGGCTACCCATCATGTGTCCAGTCTACAGTTACATGGATGTAAAAGCAGATTAAATTGATGTGAATATGCCCTGTGTCTGCACTTTATACCACTCAATGTCACACAGAATAGAAATTCTTTGTCCTTAAATAGTTAAAACAAAAGCCACAAAGCAAATTAGGCTAAGCCAAATGGGGAATACCTTGAAGATCTGTAAATAACCCAGGTCTTTTACAATATTCATTTTCTTTGATTATTAACTCACCAGAAGAAGAATCAGTCATTCTTGGTTTTTTGGTGATAGCGACAGTTTGGCAAAATAATCCTCTTGGCTAGTTGCGGTGTCTACTTATTCTTCAGTAGAAATGGCAATGGTCTATTAATGTAGGTAGGCATCTCTAAATGTGGGAGGATGCATTCTTCAGTCTTATTACAATGCCTCTCCTGGGCTGACTGCAACTTTCTCCCTTTCCCCTTGATTATATTTGCCTTGGTGTTGATAGTATAGGGATCTATTAATTTGTTTCTTAGAAAGGCAAATATTTCTCAGTCTTTCTCATCATTCACTTCCATTTGCATCCAAGAACAAGTGCAGTTCTGGCAATGCCCAAGAAGCTTCCTATTTGTCAGAATGAAACCTATATGGAGCTGCTGCACTTCTGTCGGGCTGGCTGATTTCTTTCAGACTTGATTGCTTAGGCACCTTTCTCCTATAGAAGTCAAACACTGGATTTCATGCGGTCTACCTCCATATGAACATATTTTATATAGGCATGGGTGGATCTAGGATTTTGAAAACAGAGGCCTAGCACTATATTCAGTTTAGGATCAAAGCAGAAATAAATATAATGTTAGTGAAATGTGTGCTAATTTGTTAGATTATATATTAAGTTTAAAAATGACAACAAACTAGGCAAAAATAGTTAAAAGATATTGCTTCATTAGTCCTATAGGCACTATAGTGATATGCATGTCTCATTCAGGTTTGTAAAACACCATCTACTCTCCTGAGTGTCATAGATTTAATAGATTTTTAGGGTCAGAAGGGACTTCAGTAGATCATCAAGTCCGACCCTCTGCCCTGGGCAGGAATGAATACTGGGCTCATATGACCCCTGGTAGCAGGAAAGAGTGCTGGGGTCAGGTGACCCCAGCTAGCTGCTTTCCTAGTCTCCTCTTAAACACCTCCGAGGTAGGGGAGAGCACCGCCTCCCTTGGACGCCTGTTCCAGGTTTTGGCAACCCTTACCACAAGAAATGTTTCGTAATGTCTAATCTAAATCTGCTCCCTGTCAGTTTATGGCTATTGTTCCTAGTAACCCCAAGGAGTGCCGTGGTAAACAGAGTATTCCCTATTCCTTGCTGCCCTCCCCCTCCACCCCCCTGATGAATTTGTAGACAGCCACAAGATCCCCTCTCAGCCTTCTTTTGCAGAGGGTGAAGAGATTCAGGTCACTCAATATCTCCTCATTGGATCCTACCTGCAGGCCCTTAACCATATGAGTATCCTTCCTCTGGACCCACTCAAGGTTTTCCACATCCCTCTTGAAGTTCGGTGCCCAGAACTGGATGTAGTACTCCAGCTGCAGTCTTACCAAGGCTGCATAGAAGGCAAGTATCACCTCCTTAGACCTGTTCTTGATGCACCTACTAATGCATGAAAGAGTGAGGTTGGCTTTACTTATCACTTGGTTACATTGGTGACTCATGTTCATTTTGGAGCCAACTATGACTCTGAGATCCCTTTCTGCTGCTGTGCTGCTTATAAATTAACCTCCCAGTCTGTAGGTGTGTTGGTGATTCTTCCTCCCTAGATGCAGCACTTTGCATCTTATATTTGTTAAACTGCATCCTATTCTGTTCTGCCCACTTTCCCAATCTGTCCAAATACATCTGAATCCACTCCCTGCCCTCCATTGTGTTTACCTTGCCCTATAATTTGGTGTTGTCCATGAATTTGGACAGAGTGCTTTCCACACCTTATCCAAGTCACAGATGAAGATATTGAACAGCACTGGTCCAAGGACCAAACCTTGGGGAACTCCACTGCGCACATTTTTCCAGGTTGAAAATGACCCATCCACCACCATCCACTGGGTGCATCTCATAAGCCAATTCTCCACCCACCTGACCGTGTAATAATCTACTTCACAACTGCTTAATTTATTTATAAGAATGAGATGCAACACTGTATCAAAGGCCTTTTTAACATCCAAGTAGATGACATCTACCTCAACTCCTGCATCTAAGCATTTTGTGACCTAGAAGAAACAAGGTTAATCAGGCTATGAATCCATGCTGGTTGCCCTTCAGCATTATTTTTCCTGCTGGATTCCCACAAATGTGTTTGTTAATAATTTTTTCAATGGTTTTCCCAAGGACAGAGGTGAGGCTAAACAGTCTATCATTACCTGGATCATCCTTTCTCCTCTTCTTGAAAATAGGGACCACATTGACCCTTTTCCAGTCCCTCTGGGACCTGTCCTGACAATGCATCCAATACTTCACTGTTAGCCATTTCCACACCTGAGTTAATGCTCACCTGAGTTTATATTACTATACCTGAGTTAATTTTTTTAGCTACCACAGTTTGCATGGTTGTAAAATAGGAGAAAAACATTACCAGGAATGGCCAACAGACAGCAAAATTACAGAAGAATGGATAGTTAGAATAGTGGACCACCAAGGGAATAATCAGCATCATTAAAAAGGAGAGAGGGTTGTTAACACCTGAAGAGTGAAGA
>NW_005842119.1:727638-753416 GCF_000455745.1 Alligator sinensis | reverse complement strand
AGCAGGAATCACATAGATTATAATGATCCATAAAGTCAATTAAATCCTTCAGTTCTACATGATTGAAAATGCCACTGCTCCTCCCAGGCAGTTGGTTTAAAGCTTGGGAGAGCAGGCATGAAAGGCAGGTGCAACTGCACCACTGAACCCTCCACCCCTTCCAGGTCTGCTCCTTTTACCAGGGATTTACAGTATTTTCCTATATAACACACATCCCAAATAAGATATGCACCTTGTTTTGGGGAAGGCAGAATGAAAGAATAAAAAATATATATTTCTAGTTATGGCTGCATTGAGCAGTGCAAGAGATTAATCTCAGCTCATTCACCTTCCCTTTCCTACTTATCCAGAAGCTACAACTAGAGACCATGGGCAGATATATGAATTTGAAAAGACCTCAAAACTCCCTGCATGCCTGTAAAATAAGAGAAGAGAGACCAGACATAGGTATCAGACAACAATAAGATAATAAATTACCAGAATAAAGACTATTAAAAGGAGAGAGAATTTGTAGAATAAAGAACAAGCCATTATGTCAACTGACTTCCTCAGTTGCCTGAATAAAAATGCTATTGCTGGTGCTAAGTAGTTGGTTTTAAACTTTGAATGGAGCAGGAATCAAAGTGGAATGCTTCTTTTTTGGGCAAAAAATCGCCCTTTGCTCTGAAGACATACAACCCAATTTGGAAGGCTCTTTGTTTGGGAAAAGAGCATGTATAGTATGAAAATAAATATGGTAATTGAAATGACAAACATAAATATCATTATAAATTATGTGCCCAAGGTTGATTGTTTGGAGGATGATCTTGTAAATCTCTTACATAAACAGAACTCTTTCTCTCTAACCATAGAGCTATGCTATTCTCCCTCATATTATGGCTAACAGGACCCATCTATCAGGATAAATTCACTGTTATTACTCTTTTTATACAGAATTTTTTGTACTTGAAGGAAAGAGTCCTCCTAAAAGGAGTACTGAATTCTTAAACCCATAAGTAGGCATTAATATTTTTACATGATAACCTATTCTTTGTCATGTCAAGCTAATTTGATGAAGGCACTGACGTTTCTGCAGGAGGTGACACAAGGGGTTTTCAGCTTTTTTTTGGAACTGTGACCTCTTAATTCAGCTGTAGGGAGGCAGAGCAAGTGTGATATCCTCCCTCTGAGTTTTTGCCTCACTGCAAATGTAATAAAAGCACTTACAGTTGAAAGGAAAATAAATAATTTCCAAAAATCTGGTAAAGTATGCAATTACTTTTAAATACTTTTGTCCTACCTAGCTCAAAGATGCCATCCTACTCAATTTTTACAGATGCTTGTCTGGCAAGTCAGTATTTTTTATGGATTCACATGCTTGGTTTCTTGACAAAGCTTATACTTGGCTCTAGTTGTTCCAGTGTCATTCCTAATCTCTGGTCATAAGAGACAACTGCATATCATTCAGCATATTCCCTTTCATGGTGTTGACACTGTATGGATTTACTCCATCATTTAGATGTACTTAATGTATGTATGTAGGTATTTATTTATTTATTCTTTATGGAAAGTGAGTTAGCCTTCAACACCCACATACCAGACACAAATCTTTTACATTAAGAAGCAACATCATTTACCCAGTACACTCTAGATGCTGAACTCCCACAATGTCTCATGACCCTGCAACTATACAGATCAGTAGGATGCATTCTGGGTGTACCAGCAGCTACCACAGAGAAATATCTGAGCAAGGTAGTGTTTGTGGATGTATTTAGGTTTGGGTTTAGAATATTTGTGGGGAGAAACAAGTCCTCGAGACAGGACCTGTCACTGTGAAATATATACAGGAATTCTGAGGTACCTCAGGTAAACTTTCCATAGCTCCATGATCCCTTTACTTTTTTGTAAGTTCAGAATTACACACAATTTTTATCCTAGCTTTCAAAACATTATCTCAGTTTCTAACTACAGTTTCTGGGAAATATGTTTATCTAATATCCCACTGACAAGTTTGTTCCTGAGATGTTCATGTTTTATATTCTGCAGCTTTACAGTTGTCTGCTAATTCATACAAAGTCCTTGCAAATGCTCATACTGTTCTCCAAGCTTCTGACTGCTCTGCTTTTGGTATCTCTGTTTATTCTGCTTTGCTCATTTCTGACAACACATAAATAAAATGTGGCTATGTAAGTGGAGGTAACTGGCAAACTGCTTAAAACAATTGCTGGTTTCCAGTACTTCCTAGCTGTGTGCATTCATAAAAACATAAGTGCCATATTGGGTCAGACTATGATATGGTCCATCTAACCTGATATTCTGTATCAAATGGTGGCAGTAGTATGTGACAAGGAAGGATTTTTGTGGGTGATATCTCTTATTGGACCAACTTCATTATCGGGATAGACTTAGATAAACTTTTGAATACAGTGCATTCTTCTTCAGGTCTGAAGAAAAAACAGGCACAGTGAAGATTAAAAACTGTCTGCAGGGGTGTGAAATTCTCAGTGGCAGTAGGTAAGCGAATCATAGAATGAAGGATAGCTTGATTAGTAGCAGATCAAGACCTTTCAAAAGGTCTTGATAGGGTCATTATTAGGGCTGTGCAAAGCTTTGGGTGATAAATTGATTTGGAGGAGCTTCGGCCTGATTCAGTGGCTGAATCTCTGAATCCGAATCAAATCAGGGGATGAATTCAAAGGTCTGAATCGATTCAAAGCTCTCTGAATCTTCAGCAAGGATTCGGAGAGCTTTGATGATTTGGGCAGTCCCCGATGGCTGCAGCAGGGAGCTGCAGCGACTCCGAGCTGGTAGGTACTAGGGGTGAGGGAGGGAGGGATGGGGCTAGAGCTGGCCCATGTGGGGCACCCGTAGCGAGGCTGGGGGACTGAGGGGGGGTCAGGGCAGTGTGGGGTAGTGCAGGGATGGCCTCCTGCTTGTCAGCTTTTGTTTCCCCCAAGGGTGGGGAGCGGGGGCGGGCGGGGCAGCCATTGCTGGGCTGGGAGAGGGTGGGGGGTGGGCCTGGCCTGGCTGATTCAGAGATTCGGCTGAATCATTGAATCAAATCACTGTCCCCAAATTGGCCGAATCCGAATCCAAAGTGAATATTGACCGCTTCGCACAGGCCTAGTTATTATCACCTGTAATACGAATAAAGACCATCACTCCTGTACTACTATCTATCTATCATGTTAATAGATGATTAAGAGGAAAAGTATGTATACAGAGCATGGCTAGTGTAATCCATCCTGTTATGCTTAGGGATGATTGATCCATTAACCATTATTGGTTTAGGGATGTCAGAGGATACAACTCTGACTGCTCTATTTAATAGCTATTAAAGAGGACCTACCTCTGTGAATCTGACTAATCCCTTTTTGAATCTGGTTATACTACCTGGGTTTACAACCTCCTTTGACAATGAGTTCCACAAGATAACTATGCTGCATAAAAAATACTGCTATTATTTGTTTTAAACTTGTCTCCATATGTGTATGTATGTGCACATCTATGTGAGTGTGCACTCAACAAAAAACCAAAACATTCCCCACTGCATCGATAAAAATTTGGTTTCCTTTTACAGTGCCAGTAGTTTTGGCAAGGATACAAAACCCAGAAGGGGCCAAGTTTACACTGGGTGTATCTACACATGCATTTACTGCACAGTAAGCAGTTTTTAGGCTACCATCTACATGAGCAGGCATTCCAGCGCAGTGACTCTGTGTGTGGACTGACTTGGGACGAAAGTTAGTCCCAAGTCAGTCCACACACATAGGGTTACTGCACAGTAAAGCGTCAACACGTGCCATACTGTGCAGTAATTACTCAGGTGTAAAATCAGGTCTACACCATGCAGGTATCCAGTTTATGCTTAAGTCGGTGTAAATCACCATAGTTATTGCACAGTATGGGCACAGATGTGTAGACACGCACCCATTCTACGTGGTTATTTTTAATTACTTTGTAGTAACTGTGCACATGTAGATTCGACAATGAGTCATGTTTTGCAAAGGAGGAGCTTGATTTAGCTCTTTGTGAATGATCAGGAGTGCTATTGTTGTTGAAGGAACTGGGATACTTTGCTAAAAAGTCATACACATAGTCACAAATTCCATAGTTTAGATGTTTCAAGACTGCAGATTATCTGGGAAAAAGAAAATCTCAGTTGGTTTGGTATATGGCTTAAAATGAGAGTCAGAATTCTCTATTTTGTTGGCTACTGTTTTTCAATAACCTTGCACTGTACCAAATATTTAGTTCTGCCTTCAAGTAAATGGAAAGATAAAATTTATTGTACTCTGAGAAAACTAAGGGAAATAAAAAACTCCTTAAAAATCCCAGTTTACCTTTATGATCACACTGAGGTCACAAAACACTCATAGATAATGGAACCGCAGTGCCTGATACTCTGGTGCATGCAGGCTGTTCTCCTATTCTACTCCCCATTAGTATTAAGAATACATAGATATATTCTACACTATGTATGTAAAAATCATGTTGTATATTAAGGAAATATATAATAGTATGTTTAAGTATAACTCTTTACACAAGCTTAGATCAAACCTTCAGGAATCTATTAAGCAGAGACAGAGACTGTGGTAAACAGAGTAACAGACATTGCATTTCTCCCCCCAAAAAGCCTTTTGTGCCTGGATCTTACAGATGTTCACACCCATTGTCCCGCTTCAAGTACCTGTGAAGTATGCCAGATACAATGTGTACATCTGCAAGTTAATTGCGGCTCATTTCACTTAATTGCAGTTCATTCCAGGGACAAGCCTATCAGGCTGTATGCTGTCTCTGGCCAGCTACTGGTAGAGAAGAAGTAATGCAACTTGGAAGGGCTGAGCATGTAAAAGGCTCTTCTACTTTGGTTTTGATCCAAGTCAAAACCCAGGACAATCACAACTGCCGCAAATGATACATGTGTTTCAGCCTAAAAGTGCCAATATTATCAAGGTTGAAGGTGCTCAGTCTTAGGAAAGGAGTATTATAAATATGTTAACATAGGGAAAAGCTGGTAGACAATAGCAAGAACCTTGTTATGACAACCACTTGGCTCCAGTATACCTAGGAAAGCCCACCAAGAATGGGTGGGTAAATAAAGTTTTGGATAGAATGAGCTAGGTGTGTATGTAAGTTTTGGGCTAGGTCTGATGACACAAGAAATCTAAGTGGCTAAAAGAAAGAAGAATTCTTTGCCACTGTGAGCTGAATCTGCTGGAGCCAACCAACGTGGGACAACATCTCCTTTGCTAGCTGTGTTATAAGTACTCTGATTAAATCCTTGTAACCGTAACTTTGGTGTGGTGCAGTCATCAGTAGGTGCTGTAACATTGCCATTTTTTATTGTATTTGTTGTAGCAGTTTAGAGCATTTGTTTAATGTACCTTTATAATTGCTATTAGTTTTAGGATTTACTTACATGGCCAAGCAACTTCCAGTGATACAGTACTACTTTTATATAGGCATGAGTTTCTTGGGACCTTTTGGGGGGTTTAGTACCATTTTTTTTTTCAGACTATGTCCTAAAAGGGTTTAGTATATTTTCTTTTTCAGAGCATGGCCTAAAAGGAGATTCTCTTCTGAGGATACCGAAAGAAGTCAGGCCTTCAGGAGAATAGCAGATGTTACCATGCAACAATTACAAAAGCAGTTCTGGCCATGGATGTATTTTAACATCCTACAACTTTTACATCCTACTCAATTTGCAGTGTTCTTATTATTTACTTTATCTCCATAGTTAGTACTTGAGCACAAGTTTAAATGTATTATATAATAAGTATTAGTCATCTGTTGTAATCACATGCTACTATCTTTGCTTATTGAATGGTAATAAAATTGCTCCGAGGAGGCTGGAGGTTGTAAAAATAACAATGTTCAATGAAGGCAGTAGTTGTGTAGTCCATTTCTTGTTTAGGAAACCTGTATTTTATTCACTGGCAAGCATGCACCATAATATGACCTGAAGCCAACTGTTTGCCTTTTTTTTCACACATGCCTATGCAGGAACATGCATTCTTTGAAGTGCTCATTACTTGGCCTCTGGCCTTTTTGACATTCTTTTAAAATATGTTCTTGCAATAGTAACAGATTAAACTAGTTACTAAGAAAGGAGCATGTTTCAGCACTTAAGTTAATTGAACTGTTACAAACTAAAAATGATTCTAAATTGTTTCTGTATTCCAAATCACTTCATGCATGCAGATAAAATGAAAAAATTACTAAATCATTTTGAAATGTGCAAATCAGGCATACAATACTGGCATTTAGATTTGTGACCTGATCACAATGCAGTGAGTACCTTTAAAAACTTTACAGATATTCAAGCTGTCGTACAAAACCTTTGAACCACTGCTTGATGTGATATTCAATAAGTGGAAGTCAGACTGCAATCAAATTGTGGAACTGTCTGTATCAGGGTTTTACTACCAATTTACCCAGAAAATAATCTTTCCCTGATTCATTTCACAGGCCAAGTTAAAAGGGGATTGTTGAAAGGAGGAGTGACTTAATTTATAAAACACCATGTTTTTTCTTTGGATTTTTGGTCAGTGTTCAGTTTGTGGACCTAACTGAAATAAGCAGCTCATTCCTCAATGAACAGCAGTCCGTATTGTTGAACTACCACACACAATTAGGTACAATGGCTGTCTCTTCTCAAGAAAAGTTGAGGATTCATTTAGCATGGAGACTAAATCACTTCTCTCAGCCATGAAGTGGGAGGGCCTTTTGTGGGACTGTGAGACAAAAAATAAAACATATTGTTTCTTTATTTCAGTATTTCTCTGGGACAAGGAAAATAAAGGATGGGAAAAGACTTATTCCCTTATAATAAAAACCAGATGGCAGCCCTAATTTTCAGCCATTCTCTTTTATTAAGAAGCTAACTACTATCATAACTAGCAGAGTGTTGGTGAAAGCTGTGGTACAGGGAACAAATGGGATACTGCTATAAAATGCAGAAGGTAGACTGGATAGACTGGCAAAATCCTACTGCTCAGAAACATGGGGTAGTGCAAGTACTTGCTGGGCAAATACCCATCTTGTCTTGTACCTTCCATAACCACAGCAGCTAAGCTAAGCATCTTTAGTACAGCTAAGAAAATGCAGACTAGATGAATGTGTGGTAGGGTTTGATCATCATGCCCATTAAACAGTCATCTATGGTTCAATATCCAACAGGGAGGAGGTGTCAGACTGTAGTTGTGTTTCCTCAGGGTCTTTGCAGAGAAAGATCAGGAGGTTACAGTGAACCAATAGCTGAATATGAGCCAACAGTGTGTTCTAGTTGCGAAAAAAGCCAACAACATACTGGGCTGCAAGTGTCACAAATCAAAGGGAATAGTCCTTCTACTCTATTCAGCACTAGTGAGGGAGTGCAGTGTCCAGTTTTGGCCCCACACTTCAAGAAGGATGTTGACAGATTGGAAAGAGTCCAGCAGAGAGTGATAAAAATGTTTAGAGGTCTGGGAAGCATTACTTAAGAGGAAGGGCTGAAAGAGCAAGGATTATTTAGTTTGGAGAAGAGAAGATTGAGAAGGGATTTGATAACAGTCTTCAAATACCTGAAGGGCTATTACAAAGCAAATGGAGATAGATAAACTTTTCTGTGTGGCTGTAGGGGCAGCACTAAAAGCAATGACCTTAAGCTTCCGCAGGAGAAATTTAGGTTGTAGATTTGCAAGAACTTGCTAACTAAGAGGGTGGTTGAGCATTGGAACAGGCTACCTAGAGAAGCTGTGGAAGCTTCATCTCTAGAAATCTTCAAGAACAAGTTAAACAGATACTTGGCTGGGATGGGTTATTCAGGAATGAGCTTGACTTGAGCAGTGGGTTGGACCCGTCTGGCTTTATTTTCCTATGATCTTTTCAGTTGGGGCATTCCCTGATACAACTACATTACCAGCTGAAATTCTAATATAGATAGAGTGACCATATATCCCAGTTAAGCTGGGACAGTCCCGTATTTCAGAAACTGGTCCCAGCTAGCTGTTGAGAATGATAATGGGCATATAATGGGCATCCCAGAAATGCAGGGGCACAGGGCAGGGAGTTGGAGTGGTGTGGTGTGGTGTGGCGCTGCCTGCCCAGCACACCTCCCCACCCCTGCCGACTTGCAAGAGTGCATGGGGTCGGGGGGGAGGGAAGGGAGTAGTTTCCTGGATGTCTGGGATTTCCTTATGGTCAGCCTAAGTATAGGCAAGGCTGAGAAGCGGTGTCAGGTTTGAACTACAACAAGGAAGGAAGAAGAAGATGGCTGGGGCCAAGGACTGGGGTGGGGCTGAGCAACAAACAAAAGCAAAGTGAACAGAGCATCTTTTAAAGGTAAATATGGGTTAAATAGATGAGCAGAACAGAAATGAGTGAAAGGAGATAGTATGGCAAATGGGAGTCCTAAATGTGGTGTAAAGATGGAGTCAGTATAAGTTATTGGAGTCTCTTCAGTATACCACAGTGGAGAATATGGCCTGTGATTATGGAAAAGTAATATGGATACATCCCGATCTATAGATGTCCTAAAAACTTACGTTATTATTACAAAAGATGCACAGCAGGTGGCTGAAGAAGGAAAGGAAGATATTATACCTTATATTGCAAACTTTTATTCTGCTCTATATACTAACATTAGACCCGAAAGGGAATTCACAACCCTTTTTGCAGATTTTTAGCTCTTTTCACGGAATCCATTAATTTTCATTACTAGCTATACTTGCTTCTTTCATCTTAGGAAGAAAAGACTGCAATGGGATGTAGACGGCAGCTCTATTTTTTAACTGTTAAAAATGAGTTACTGGTGATAAATACAGTCACAAAACAGGGTACCATTTTTATTCCTTATTGATATCAACCATATTCTAACAATGAATTTCAAAGCGCTGCTGATGTAAACTCCACCTGAAGCCTGTTTGATCTCAGATAAGTATCTTCATCCCATTCTTCATTTCAAGAAAATAAAATCTTACTGCACAGCAACATATTCATCTGCTTTGGGTTCTGTTCAAGATAAGCCCTCCTTTGCAGAAAACCTAATTAATATCAATCATATAGAAAACTGAAATTGGAAGGAAATGTGCTTTCATTTCTTGATAAACAGATCACCTGTGATTCATACGCAAATGGACAGATCGACTTGCCTTTTTATAAAAGCACCCGAAAAGACACATTCTAGTTTGTGAGTAACTTATCAGAGAATGAGGTCCTAATTGTACTCTTATTTACATTACTAGACATAATAACTCCACAGCAGCCAACAAAACTCCAGTAGTACGTGTCAGACCAGGGTTTGGTTGTGAGATGGTAGATTCTGTTGCAATCAAAAAATTCCAATAATAATAATAATTACCTATAGGCTGCAAACACACATTCATTTGTAGCGCTAGAAAAATAGAGTGCTATGAGGGCATACATACATGCACAGCCCCTTGGCTGGAGTGTTACAAAATTGCTGTGAAGGCATTCAACAGTGCCATCTCTAGCTAGGGGACAATAGGTGGCTTTTCTTTCACGTGTCCTTCAGTGGAGCCTGATGTTTGACAGCTACTGCTGCTTCCAGAAGGGGAGAGGGCAGGCTGTTTTTGGCAGCTGCTGTTCAAGGGCCTGCAGGTGGCAGAGGCGAGAAGAGCTGTTCTGCATGCCCAGCAGGGACACTGTTTGACAGCTGCTGCTGCTCCTGGCAACTGTAGCTTCCCTTTTCATACTGACTCCATTATGGGGAGTTGTAACGCTCTGCTGCTACTGCTGTGGTCACACTGGCCTATGCCATTGTGATAGTGGCAAGAGGGTCCATAAGGACAGTTGCTGCTCCCCTGGACCAGCAATGGATCTGTGACAGCTACCACGGAGTTGGCTGCCAGTGAGCCAGCTGCTTTTTCTCCCCTTTGGAAGGAGATAGGGAGAGTGGAGTACTCCGGGATACTGGGGAACCAAGAGACCTCAGAAGTACCATATGTAACTGTCCACAAAAGGTAGTAGTAAGAAGAAGTCCCTGTTTCAAACTGGAAAATTCTTGTCTTGTGGTGCAGCCACCATTTTTGTTGTGTTACAGGCACCCTGAATCATAGAGTCATAGAGCCAGAGAGAAGTGGGGCTGGAAGGGACATCCAGAAGCCATCTAGTCCAACCCCCTGCCTGAGGTAGTGTAGCATTTGTAGCATTAGGTTATACTTTTTTCTTAGTATAGTTGAATCTAGCACAAATGTAATTATTTGATTTCTGTCTTTGAAAAGGTAGCTGCTTGACTATATTCTATGATATAGCTTGACACAAGTGAATGAACTTTGTATGCCCTGGGCATGAGAGAGATATGGGCAAGGGGTGAGTGAATGGGAGCTTGCATGAGAAAAGGAGAGGGGATGTAATTCTTTATGTAAGCAATAAGGCACCAGAGGTGTAAACCACCAGCCAGCAACTAACTAACAAACGGCTGAAGAATCCCTTTGAAGCTTGGGGGCACAAAGGAGATAACAGAAGCAGAAAGCTGCCATGTGGGCAACAAGAAAACGTCAAGGCTGAGACCCATCTTTTACAACTGTAGTGACCTCGATGTGAGATAAGGAAAAGACAGATGCAGAACAGCTGCCAGAAACACAGACTAAGCATGGAAAACCCCCCAAAAGTAAAACAGAGACTGAAAACCATATGTAAGAAGAACACAAACGATGCCAAGTTGAGTTAGAAATCTTCCGTCTTCCTTCCGGAGCACAGGCACGCCTGCTTCTCACCTCACTCCAGCTCATCACCATCATCAGCTACAACATCTCAGCTACTCAGTGAACACAGGTTTGGCCACTCTGTGTTAAACATTGAGCAACTATTGCTGGTAACTATATCTGGTGTCTGTCTGTATGCACAGGGTGGTTGTTTTGTGTGTATGTATGTCTGTGTGTGATGATGTGCATGGTGTTTTCTGTGTGTTTGTATAGATGCTGTGTCAGAACCTCTATGTCTAATTCAAGTAATCAATAAATGTGGCATTCTGCCTTATCCCTCTTTATAAAGTCTCGCTCGTGATTTGAGCAATTGGCAATTTGTGTAACATTTTTGGTGGAGAATGTGTGTGGGGGTGAATAAGATTCTATGTTGCGGTTATTGATCGGTCGTGTGTTGTCTGTATAGTAAGTCTTGTCTGTATATGTGTTTGTCTGTCTATCTGAAGGTGTGCACACCGCCTGGTGGTAGAAGTGCTGAGTATAGTGGCCTACTGGTCTAGTCCAACCCCCTGCCTGAGGTAGGATCATCCCTATCCAAACCTTCCCATACAAACCATAATCTAAATTCTACATAAGACTACCATCACACCTGACACAACACAGACAGAGGGCCTGGGTAGAGGGCCATGACCCCACTACAAAGGAAGGCAAAAACCCTCACAAAATACCTCTCTGACCAGGAAATTTCTTCCTGACCCCAAATTTGTTGATCAGTGTGACCCTAAGCAGAGGGACAAGACCCTCTAGCCAGGAACCTCCATCTTTGATCCTAGCAGGAGAATCAGCACACTCCAGGTGAAGTCCCAAGTCTGAGCCATAGCTATCACCCAGTGCCTCTGGGGAGGCTTAAAAATAGCCTTACACATATAGCAGAAAAAGGCTCGGGGGTGGGATCAATCAGCAAAGCCTAAAAGCATGGGAAATACCCATGATAGAAAATAGGCATAGCTACACCTAGATCATCCCTGACCAGTGGCTATTCAACATCTTTTTGAACACCTCCAGTGATGGAGTGTCCACAGCTTCCCTAGGGAGCCTATTTCACTGACTTACTTACTCTCACACTGAAGAGGTTTTCTGGATATCCAATCTAAACTTACTTTGCTTCAGCTTCAAGCCATTGGTCCTCATCCTCCTCTCTGCAGCATGAAAGGGAAGGCACTTTCCCTCTTCTCGATGGCAGCCCTTCAAGTATTTGGAGACTGCTATAATGTCCCTTCTTAAGTACCTTTTCTGCAAGCTGAATATGCCTAGATCCTGCCACCTGTCCTCATATATCTTGCCTTCCAAGCCCTTGATCATCTTTGTTGTCTGGCTGTGGACCCTCTCTACGTTCTCTACGTCCTTTTTTAAAATGTGGAGCCCAGAACTGCACGCAGTGTGTAGTTCGCAGAAGATTAAGGAGTTAAGCTTATAGAACAATAATGCTTGTCTATTCAGACAGCAGTACCCTGCCTGCAGTTCTGCTGTTCCCTCCAAAATCCCCAGGCAAATGTAACAATTTATACATAACACTCTTAAAGGTATCCCACACATCTTCCCCCTTTACATGTAACATCCCCATATAATACTAACATTGGTAGTTCAGTTCAACCCATAGTTAAAACACATTTTAACAAGTCTCTATTAGTCCTTGTGTTGGCTTTTTAGCTCTAAGTGATCTTTTCAGTCTCTCTGCATTCTCAGTCCTTCTTGGGTCAGCTCTTGTTCAGTTTCCTCATTCAGATATCTCTGTGTCATTTTCAGTCTCCTCTGTCGTTTCTTATTGCTTTGCCGTTAGCTCTGTTTCCTTTGGTGAATCTTGTAATGCTGCTTCTTTTCTCCCCTTTATGAGTTGCAAGTGCTATCGATTCCTTCTTAATCCCTGTCCTTCTGGTGTGATTACTTTATAGGATCTGAGAGCTACTTGATGGGAAATTAGTACTTTTTGTTTCCACATTTTTCCATCTGAAATAAGCACCATATCTTTGTTGTGCAGTTGTGGTAAATCCCTGTCATAGTACCATTTTTGGTTTGAGTTTCTCAAATTTTTTAAGTGTTTTCATGTCTTGCTTTTCATTCTGATGAACATCATCCACAAGATTTGGCAGCTGAGTTTTGAGTTTCCTGTTAAACAGCATTTCTGCTGGGGACAGTCCATATTTCATGGATATTACCCTATAATTTAAGAGTGAGAGGTAAACATTGTTTTGTGAATCTGTAGCTTTTTTCAACAATTTCTTCACTCTTTGTATTCCATTTTCTATCAGACCTTTGGATTGTAGCTATTTAGGACTTGAAGTATTGTGATGGAATCCATATTTGTTTGCAAACTCTTTAAACTCAAGATAGTTGATCTGAGGTTTGTTGTAAGATTTGTGGAATCCCATATCTAGCAAAAATTGATTTGATGTGAGTTATGACATGGTTTGCTGTTGTGCTTTTGAGCAATGCAATTTCAGGATAGTGAGAGTAATAATCCAGCACTAATACATATTTTTTCCTGCATGTATGAATAAGTCAATGTCCATTTGATAACATAGAGTTATGAGCTCCTCCATGACCATCTTAGGCTCTTTTCTTTGCACTACTCTGTACTTTAGGCACATTGTACAAGTCTTTCCAGTATCTTCTATGTCATTATTTCTGTTGGGCCAATATAGAGCACCCCTTGCTCTCCTTTTGTATTTTTCAATGCCCCTCATGTATTCTGTTTAACATGTCTTTCTTTAGCACTGTTGGAACAACAAGTCATGAGCCTTTGAACAAAATTCCATCCAGTACAGACAGCTCGTCCTTGAACTGAGAGTATGGACTAGGTATATGTTTTCCAGGCCAAGCAGTGCAAATAGCTGTCGTCATTTTTTTTAATGTCCTGAGCAGCAGCTTCTGGAATTAGTGCCAGTTTATCTGTGACAGGAATCACTCTTTTAATTCAATTAACATGTACTATGTCTGCAGCTGGAATTCTGTCATTTTCCATTGTGTCACATACTTTGGACAATGTATCTGCAATAAGTAGATGTTTTCCTGGCATGTACTGTATGCCTAGATCAGACATTTGCAGTTGAAAGAAAAGTCTCTGTAATCTGGGTGACGTGTCTAATAACCCTTTCTTTGCTATAGTTACTAAAGGTTTATGATCCATTTCAGCTATCACAGGCTTCCCATAGATGACCATATGACATTTCTTACAGCCATATACCAGAGCTAAACTTCCTTTCTTAATTTGTGCATATAGACACTCTGACTTAGAGAGTTCCCTAGATGCATATACTGGTCTTCAGCTATCCCCATGTTTTTGAAGCAAATCTGCTCCAATGCCTTCTTTAGAAATATCTGTTGACAACTTAGTGGGTCTTTTAGGGTCATAGTATTTTAGTACTGGAGCTTTCATTATTTTCTCTTTCCAGTTTTTAAATTTGGCTTCATTTTCATGGTCCCATAAACACTGAGAATTCTTTTGTAGGAGTGATCTAAGGTGTTTGGTCTTCTTTACTAAGTTTGATAGATATTTCCGTACAGAATTGGTGATTTCCAGTAATCTTTGCGCTCCTTCCTTATTTGTAAGAGGGTTCATGTTTGTCATGTCTTTAAATCCTGCAGGATCGACTTGCACTCCTTTCTCAGAGAGCTTTTCTCCCAGATGATATTTCTTTGATCCTGAATTTGCATTTTTGTTTGTTCCATTTCAAACCTGCTCTGCGAGATCTCTCTAGTACCTTTCTTAGCCTCAAGTCATGTTTTTCCATAGTATTTTCCCAAGCTAATACATCATCAATATAAACCATAGTTCCATCAAGACGTTCAAAAATTTGTTTCACCTTTCTGTGAAATACTTCAGGTGCAGAACACAGTCCAAAAGAAAGCTTACGAAAGCAATACCGTCCGAAAAAAATGCTCCCTTTTGATGTACCTGTAATTTATTTAGGATCCAGACACAATCTCAAGGATCCATCTTTTTTTCTATTATAACCAGTGAATGAACCCAAGCAGTTAGCTGCTCTTCTTTTTGTTATGTCCATGTTAACTAATCTATCTAATTCCTTTTTCAGTATGTCCCTTAGTATAAGAGGAACATTTCTTGGCTCATGCATGGTGGGAGTATTTGGTTCCCTTAATTCTATCTTGTACTCAGTTGACAGTTTCCCTATGCCTTGAAACACATCATAAAACACATCATAAAATATCTACCTAACTTATGTTCTTGCTTTCTAGTCCCACAATGGCATCCATTCTCTTAATAAAACCTAGAATTGTACATGTTTGCAACCCAATAATTGGCACTAGTTTTCCTGGGACTCTTACGAACTGAATTTTTACTATATTACCCTTGTATCTGATATGCAGTTCACAAAAACCCTTGGTTGCAGTCATGTTCCCATTATATGGTCTAAGTCTCACTTATTCTCATAGTATGGAGGTTTAGTTTTCATTTTTTGAATAATGTATTCTAGTATTACATTGACTTGTGCCCCTGTATCTAATTAAAAAGTTACCATTAGCCCATTGGTGTCCAGGGTGATTGTTCAGTCCTCAGAAGAATAAACTTCTTGCATTGTGCCAGTGAGGAATTCTTCCTTTTCCTTATTTCATAAAGCATGCACCTGCTATTTCTTGTGTGATGCATCTTGCTCCTTTCTTCAAACTCTTGCAAAGTGATTGAATCTTTTGCATTTATTGCAGTGCTTACCAAATGCAGGGCATTGCATGGGTTTGTGGTAACCCCCACAGCATCTACAGCTGACCATTCAATCAATTCTCTTTGGCCTCCATTTGCCTGCTTCATAGTGAGATCCTCCTTTCTGTATTCTTTCTGTGTTGCCTTAGGTTTCTGCAGTCTTATAATCCTGTCTACTGCATCTTGTTCTCTTTTTTCCTTCAGCTTCTCCAGCCTGGCATTTGTTATCTCAGCCACTTAGCACATTCTAACTGGTTTTACCAAATTAAGCTCAGGAGAAAGCGAGTCTAGCAGAAGGTGACAAAAATGGTGAGGGGCCTGAGGGACATGACTTATGAGGAAAGATGGAGGAAACTGGGCTTATTTAGTTTAGAGAAGAGGAGACTGAGAGGCGACTTAATCGCAGCCTTCAACTACCTGAAAGGGGTGCAGGGGGATTCAAAGGAGGATGGAGCTAGATTGTTCTCAGTGGTGGCAGATGAAAAAACAAGCAGCAACAGTCTCATGTTGCAGCAAGGAAAGTTTAGGTTAGATATTAGGAAGAATTTTCTCACTAGGAAGGTAGTAAAACAGTGGAATAGGTTACCCAGGGAAGTGGTGGAAGCTCCATCCTTGGAGGTTTTCAAAACCTGGCTAGACAAAGTTTTGGCTGGGATGATCTAGTTGAGGGTGGTTCTGCTTTGAGTAGGGGGTTGGATTAGATGACCTCCTGAGGTCCTTTCCAAGCCTAACTTTCTATGATTCTATGATCCTCTAGAAGTCTTTTCCTGAGGCTTGCATCCCTTATGCCCAATACTATTTGGTCTCTGATGATGGACTCTTTTAGGTCTCCAAAGTTGCATGTCTGGCTCAGCAGTCTGAGGTCTTTGACATGCTCTTCTATTGTCTCACATTTTTCTGCTGTCTCATGTGGAAATTATATCATTCAAAGATTTCATTTTGTTTGGGTATACAATATCCTTAAAACTTGTTATTACTATGCCATACCTTTTTTGTTTTTCTAACAGTTGTAGGGTATTATAAAGAGACAGAGCTTCTGGGCTTGCTATATTTAAAAAAAAAATAGCTACCTTGAGTGAATCTTCCTTCTTTGTAGCTCTACTGGCCGTCATATATATGGTGAAGCTCTGCTTACATTTCTTCCAGTTTTCTGCTGCTTTGCTGGACAGATTTAACACCTCTGGCATTCTGAAATGCTCCATCTTTTTCCTTCTCATCCCACTCCTGCAACCATGTGTAGTTCTCAGAAGATTAAGGAGTGAAACTTATAGGATGAGAAAGCTTGAGAGACTTATACATAACATTTTTAAAGGTATACACACACACAGTACTTCAGATGAGGTCTAAGCAGTGACAAGTAGGAGGCACTATCACATCGGGGAGAGGGGAGGGGAGGTGGTGGTGGAGAGGGCATGCTTTAATTAGAGTGGCTCTGAGAATAGCTCTAATCAAAGCACCTGGAGAATCTCATGTATGTGCCCCGCACTTAAAAATGATGGTGGGGGCACTTTATCTAAGGCTGATCAAATGAGCTTTAGTTAAAGCACCCCCACCACCATTTTTAAGTGCAGGGGCCCTTGTTACATGAGATGCTGGAGTCTGCTGGATCACGGTAATTACCATGCTCCAACAGAATCAATTAATGGAGTCTGCTCCAACACACTGTAATTACAGTGCATCAGATCAGCCTCACTGCTTGTGTATAGGCACCTATATTGAGTCTATGATCTACCAAGTCTCCCAACTCCTTTTCCATAGTGCTGCCAAGACAGGTGTCTTCCATTTTGAATTTGTGTTTTTGATTATTCCTTCTGAGGTGTAGCACCTTGCATTTGTCCACATTAAACTTCACCCTGTTGGTTCTAGCCCATCTTTCCAATCTGTCAAGATCTTTCTGAATTGCATTCACACCCTCCAACATGTTCATAATCCTTCCCAGTTTTGTCTCATCTGCAAACTTGCTCAAGAAGCTTTCTTTGTCAGCATCTAAATCATTAATACACATACAAAAAAGAAGAGCCCAATATGGAGAGGAAAGTACCCTTTTAAGCCTGAAGATATGTAATGAAATAAGAACCCAGGTAGTCAATCTGAATAGAACAACAGCCCTACATGAAGAGTCTCACAAATACATCACGCTTTATGGTAAGGGTGACCAGAATAATCTGGAACAGATTTCCCAAAGAGGTGGTGCAGTCCCTAACCTTGGAATTTATCAAGAGGAGACTGGACAGACACCTTGCTAGGATCATTTGATCTCAGAAGTATTCCTGCCCAGAGCAGGGGGGTTGGACTCGATGTGTCTTTTGAGGTCCCTTCCAGCCCTTAATTTCTATGAGTCTATGATTTCTATGTTGAACAGCACTGGTCAAGGAGAGACCCCTGTGTGACTCTACTCAAAACTTTGTGCAATTCTGACATGGACCCGTTAGTAATTACCCTTTGCTTGTGGCTATTAGGCCAGTTATCTATCCACCTTATAGTAGTTTTAACCAGCTCACATTTCTCCAATTTGTTCATGAGAAGGTCACGTGGGACCATGACAAAAACTTTGCTGAAGCCCAGATACATTATACATCCACAGCATTTCCTCCATCCACCCAAGTAGTCACTTTGTTAAAGGAGATGAAACTTTTTGCCATCAATTTTTCATAAATCCATGCTGGCTGCTTGTGATCAGCTTTTCTTCCTTCAGATGCTTGCATATGGCCTTCATTAGGATATGCTTCAGTAACTTCCCTGGTATGGAGGTCAGGCTAACCAATTGGTAGTTCCCTGGTTTCTCTTTCTTGCCTTTTTTAAAGAGGAGCATTGCCTTTTCCAGTCCTCTGCTATCCTGCTCATCTCCCATGACTTCATGATGATCATTGCCAAGGCTTTCAGGGCCCTGGAACAAAGCTCATCCGGCCTGGCTGACTTGAAATAATTCAGCCAAATGCTCTCTGACTGTCTCTTTTGCTATTTCTTCCCTCAACTTGCCTCCTTCCTTATTCAGATAATCCCTATTAAGTGTCTGGGAGCTTAGTTTTTTGTGAAGACTGAGGCAAAGTAGCTGTTAAGTAACTCTTCTTTTTTTGTATCTTTAGTTAGAAGTTCACCTGGGCTTGTTAACAAAGGACCCACAGTTTCCTCAGTTCTTCTTTTCTGGCCAACAGAATGTATCTACATTAGCTTTTTGTAGTGCTATAGGGGCATATCTAGTGCTATGAATGTAAATTGCGGGCTGTTCAGAGAATTTGAAGGATCTGGTATCGGCCTTCAAATGTTTTTAAATACTATTTTTTAGATGAACATTATTTGCTAGACAGAAAAAGCAAAAACTGGGACCTTTCACTCCTACTCTTAGGCCATGTCCCAGCAGAACTTCTTGCGAGTCCAGTGCACTCTTTCTTTCCTAATCTTTCTGGACTTTTGCAACTAACCTGCCTAGTTTCCAGTTGAAGGTTCCTAGCCTATGCATTGCACATAGAGTACAAGTTGGAGATTAGTGAGATCTTCCAGTGGGTCAGGACTTGCTTTAGGCAAGAGTCAGGTGATTAGCTCATAACAACATGCTGTTCTTTTGAGCACTCTAGGTCAGTTTTCAAAACAGAAAGTTCACAAATCTTTACATAGATATCTACCTAGGACATATACTTGACACTTACTGCACCTTTGAGTTAACCACCAACAGTGATCATTTAAAGAAGAATTCATAGTATGCACAGTTTTGGCTGAACATGAAAAGCTGATGGCTCAAGATTAGTAAGACCCTTATCCAGCAAAGAATTTAAGGATGTGGTTAACTCTTAAGTACACAAATATGGGGCTGAAATGAACCTAAAACTTTTTAAAACTAGAAAATGTCCAGTTCTTCCTTCCCCTGACTTCCCAGCTCATCTTGTCTATTCCAGTTTATTTTACAAGACCTTCTCCTCCCCTTCAACTATATTCACTTGAGCCCTTCACCTGACTTCAGTGGGCCTCCATACTAGTGCGAGTGTCTGACCTCACTGAGGCTGCCGAAAGACTGCGGTCTTAACATACACATTCTCTAAAATAAAAGAGTCTGCTCAACTGGTACTGTGCATAGCCACCAAGCAAGTGATTGGCACTTAATATAATTCATAGTAGGGCTAGGCAAATGCATGTAAACAACTTTTCCAATATAATGCCTGTGAAGACTGAGCATTTTAACACAACAGTATGTAGTAAATATGGAATAAATATATTGCATAGTCCCACCTTTTTTTTTTACTGGTTTTATACATTTAAGAAGGAAAATGCATAATGGATAAATGAGCTTACAGATTTAGGGCCAATTTCAGACCCGGTAAGAGAGACTCTAATTAATCTGTTCTCAGAGTTTGTCAACACTAAAGTCAAATGTTGTGACTGCAGTGTGTGCAGATACACCTGAGCAAGCTGGAACTAGTTAGATTGGGTAAGGGTAGCAATCTAATTACTGAAGCATGGAGTTCAGCACAGGTCAACCACCAAAGTATTTACCCACCTTCTCTAAGCAGGTTTTCTGTCCATGAAGCTGTATTTTTCTGATTTAGCTGGTTCCAAGGTTCCACCCAGCTTCCAGCACACCTAAACTGGAGTGTAGTTATACACGTACTGAATTTAGTTTGGGCCTATCATTTTAAAGCATTAATCTAGAGGTAGTCTGGGAAATATGGAGCCAGATGAGTTTAGATTGCTGTTTTGCAGGTAACAGAGGGTTCAAAGCCTAATATGTATTTGACAAAATAATACACAGTGGGTACATCTACATGTGTGTGATGGGATTGTCTCCAGGAGTGGCCATGATGCCCCTTGGTGGCCACACAATCCTTGTCTCAGCTGCAATGCTAGGGGACCCTCACTTCCTTTACTCTCCCACCATGCCTTTGATGTTATTATTTTGAAAGGAGGGAGGCTTCCTGAGGGCCTTAAGAGTAAACCTGCCATTGTTTAGGTGTTGGGCTTTGGCCTTCTTAGCCTCCACTTTTTTTGCTCTTGTTTGTCTCTCTAGCTCTGGTCCACCGACTGAACTGAGCTTTGGGGTTCCCAGCTTCTGGTCTGGCCCTTAAAGACCTTTATCTCTCTCCCCTCTTGGACTGCTGAGCCTTCCTGGGCTCTCTCTTTGGAACTTGCCACTCATGGACTCTATGGGATTGCTCATCTGGGTGTACTCAGTGCACCCGCCTCACAGGCAGTATGGGAATGAAACCCCCAAGTTGCAAGCACCATTCCTGGTTCAAAAGAATGTGTATGGAGTTCACTGCTCCCCTGGGTGTCGAGCTCCAGATAAAAACAAAACAAAAAAGTGCATGGAGCACTTTGCTTGCTTCCTATACATGCTCCCAGTTTCCCTTCACTCAGAGCTGCCTGCTAGGTTCTCCCCACAGCCTGGGCTCCAGTCCTCAGCTTCTTGCAGAGGGCTCCATTCTCGATGGCTACACAGCCAGACTACCTAATCAGCCTCTGGGGCTGTCTTATATCTCTTAGGCCCTGCCCCTCTTCTGGTCAGCTGACTTCTCTCAAGGTTGCCTGCAGGTGCCTCCAAATTAATCTTATTAGCTGGTTGCTGTGGCAGCCCAGTTGGAGCTGTGCCCTGCCGGTCTTGCAGGGCCCACTCTGGGCAGCTGCCCTCTTCAAGTGACAGGGCGCTTTAGGCTCTCTGTCACAACATGCAATTATGGTGAAGAAATACATTCTGGAGCACTTTGAGTGAACTTCTCCCAGGGGTAGCACCTATACATGTGCCCAGGACAACAGCAATTTGAGCCAGGGCATGCCTGGATTAGCAAGGGTCTCTAGGTGGTGTCATTGGGCTGTGGAGGGGCTGGCTGGGGCAAGAGGGTGCAGAACCTGCAGAGCTGTGTGTCTAGATGGTAGCCAGGAGTCTGGATGCTGCTTGTTCATTGTCTATACCATCTACTTAACTGTATATCAGTGAAGTTAAGTGCTCCACTATAAGATAGTAAGGTCCCTATGCTGGAGTTAATTAGCTCACTGCACCTTAATACTAGCATACATGTAGACTGTGATGCTTTACTGAGGAGCTAATTAGTTTACTCTGCAGTAAAGCACATGTGAAGATTCACCCAGTGAGTACAAATGATTAAAATTTAGCTTCTAATTTGATCCACATTCTGATACTTCTAAATTTTCTACTCAACATTATGAGAATTGTGGAGGAAGGGAAAATTGATCCAGAACTGTTATAATCTAATGTGGATAATAGTACTAGGCAAACCTGCTTAAAGAAAATCAATTCTCACATATTAGAAGATGAAGATCAAATGAACCTTTTTTAGAATACAGGAATTGTTCGCCATTCGCTTTTTAACTTTGGTTTCCAAGTATCACCAGAACAAAAAAGCGTTGAAGAAATGAGTGAGAATTTGTTCATATTTCTTGCAGGACTTCCAAAAATGAATATGAACAAAATATCCAAGAAGTTCATTTAATCAATTACTTATCCACTTTGTTTTTTTAAAAAAACGTGGTGGTTTCTCGTAGCATTAGGCTTTTCTGGGCACTTTCATTGAAGATGTTTTTTCCTTCATGGAACTCCCACTGTACCTTTCTTTCTTATTACAACACTTTTTGTTTGAGGGAGACAGAGAGTAAACAGTACCAGATCTGTTGCCTGGCCTTTATTTAATTTAGTTGCAAGCAATCATACCTAATGATAATTAGTGGGTAAAATTAACATTCTGCACATACCAAATGAATAACGAAGGTTCAAGAAAATAGCCTGGGATACTACTTAATATTTTCTTCCTGGTTGTCCACTAGTTTTACTCGTTGAAGAAACCAATAGCTTCCATTGGCACTATATCCTACCGGGGGAGGGTCAGAAATCAGGACAAAGAAAAATATGTACTTAATAGTCATTCTCTCTGGCCTTTCTGAAATCACCCCAGAAAATGCCAAACGTGGCAGGGGAGAAACAGAAATAAAAAATTGAGGGAAATTAGTTTTAAATTGCTCATTTAGAATTGCTAGTTTCAATCAATGACAATTTTAAGACATTAAATACGTTTCAGAGTAACTTGTCAAAAAAACCAACCCTGCAGTTGCTGACATTCTCGGAGGTTTTTTTAATAAGATCAGGGTCAGTGATGGGAAATAAGCAGGAAGATGAATAGGATGTCAGAATTAAATTGGGTTCCAGAAGACTTATCGTAAGTTCCCCAGAAAAAGAAGCTCATGAAACTTTGTCTCAAACTGGATCGGTAGTGCGTATTTCAGCTGAGAAAGCACAGGGACTGCTGATGATCCTCTCTAGAGGTATTAATATACTGTGTGAAAAACACCTTATTTCTTTGATTTCTGGAAGAGAGAAGGTTCTACTTACGTTACAACCTAATGGGTGCCTATACACATGCTCTGACATGCTCTGATTAGAACGTTTTGGAGCAGACTTGATTAATATAATTAAAATGCTCCACCGTGCTGCAGTGTTTTGTGTAGTCAGCATCCTGTGTTTCAAAATGGCAGTGGGGGCGCTTTAAAATGACCTTTAGTTAAAGTGCCCCCATGTCCATTTTGAAATGCAGGACACTGAATACATGAGATGCTGTGGCATTTTAATTAGAGCAGTTCCCAAGAGCCACTCTAATTAAACACGCCCCGCCTGGAGATAAAATACCCAATGATCTCTGCTGTGCCACGTTCTGTCATTTTTACACAGGAAACCCACATTAATTGTCTCAACCATCTGACTATCCATTACAATCATACAATATATGTCTTATTAAAGTTTCAGAATTGTTTAATAAAATACTATTTTTCACAACTCAGATGTCCTCATCTTTGTTTTCTGTTTTGTTAAACAGTGTTATGCTTTTCTTCTTGTAGAATGTGAACTACAATATAAATGCACTATAGGATAATGTTATCATTAATCATCATTGTTGTCAATGAACAACCAGCCAGTAAGAGTGAAAAATTGAATAACTAGGACTATGGAGAGATTAAGGCTTCTAAATGCCCATTCTGATTAATTATGTTATAATGATTTGGGAGATGCATCTATGTACCATTTATGCCTGAGATTATGAACTCTCTGTATGCTTAAGCCTTTATAATTAAGATAGTTTTGCCTCATAATGCTGGTCCTAAGGAGACAGGGAATGGAGGTGAAGTGATTTTCTGTGAACAGGGTGGTCATTAAGAACCATCAGCACTTGGATCTATCTTGTCGAAAGAAAACAATGGGATAGTTTCAGTATGTTTGCAGAGTTCTGGGGTTTGCAGATTGAAAATTTCCCAGAGTAGCCGAACATCTGCAGTAAATACAATTTAGCTAGCTTTAAATGAGGTGACTCTAAGCAACACTAGTTGTCTAGTCCTGGCTATACAACATTAACTTTACTTTGCTTCTGTGCAGGTTAAATTAACTCACATAGAGGTCCCATGCTGCTGTGGCTAGATTGTGTCTGGTCCCTGAACCAGCCCCTTTAAAGGTAGCTTGGTTATCTTTATGTTACACAGCTATTTGCAATGTAGCAGTTCCCTTGATGTAAAACTGTGACAGCACAGGGTTGAACTTACAATGGCTGAGCTGTTTGGCATGAACTCACAAAGGAACAAGTTTCTAGATCTAGGAGAACCTTTTGAGAGCCAGAGCAGAAGAGCACTGACTGCAAGAATAGGAGAGAGAATAATGCTCTGTGCTATGGAGGAGGTACTGATGGCTAGAAAATGGTATTTAAAGGTGTGCTTTTTGGGAATTAGCTTATAGGGTGTGTGTGTGTGTACGTGTGTATGTGTGTGTATATACACACCCCTATAAGCCAATTCCCAAAAAGTAAACTTCTAATGCATATATCTCTCTCTATATATACATTAGAATGGTTCAGGATGGGCAGCAGGGGTAAAATGATTTCTAAAAACCTGGGTCTTAGTTTTCTTGGCCTTCAGAAGCAGGAAGGGTGTCTAACAAACAAGGACACAAACAGAATATGAACAGTATGATGACCACAGAGAGACCAATCCACAACAGCCATGGGTGGAGAGTCATCAGGAGGGAAGGAGAATACAAAAGCAGAGACTTGAGAGTAACAAAGGATCCTCCTCCCTGAGAGCGTCCCTGGGAGGGATCCCTATTTCCGTCCCTGGGTGGGGAGGGTCCCCAAGGCCACGATGGACAGAGGGCACACCACCAGCCTGTCTCATCCACCCCACAGGGGGGAAAGGGCTGTGGGCCTCAGCATCTCACCTCCAGACTGCTGACATGCTGACATCTGACACCTAACAGAGAGCCTCAAGAGTGAAGCCTGCATCCTGACCAGATTTATCTTGACTCTGATGACAGCCCTAGGATGGTAGATATATACAATTGCATGATTGCTTGTATTGTTTCTTTTCTGTTATCATTGTGTATCAATAAATTTGTCTACACAAATTTATGTCTATTATTGAATGGAAAGGTCGTGGTTGGTCTGAGGGCTGGGTCACTCTCCTCCCCCCTCAGAACAAGGCATCCATGTCCAAAATCCAATGGCAACAGGACCATGTGTTGGAGAATGGAGTCCAACAGCAGGTCTTGGAATTATTGCCAAAATATTCTTAAGAGTGTTGAGGAAATTTAGGTTGGCATACAGGTGTCAACTGCAAAGTCTGTTTATTTTCATCAACTATCATGTGCTCCTGAAAGGGTCCCTAAACATGGAGGGAGGTTAAAGGTTATTCTTAAGCTAGCGGAGTGTCTTAGGAGTGTCTCAGATGGCTGGAGCTGACTTGAGGAGGATTGCTGATTACTCGGCCATCAGGCGGGCTGGTGGATGGAGAGGCGGGACACAGCGTATTGGTTGCAAAATAACTTTTACTTTAACTTTACTTACGCTGTTGGTGGCCGCGTCGCAGGTGGTAAGGTTGCTTACGTAGTTACAGGTAACGAGTTGCTTGCGTAGTTACAGGTAACTGGCAACAAAATGAGCCGGCGAGTTTGTAGACAGAAACGAGCATGCAGGATGAAGGATACATCAGGAACAGACGGTGACGGGGAGATGTTGGAGGATGGCCAGTCCGCCAGCTTTTCTCTGCCACGTGGCAAAGTTCTCTGTACTCTACCACGTACTCAGAGCTCTCCGACTTGGGCAGAAGCTGCACGGATTTTTATACATAAAGATTAGCCAATAACAGACTGCCAGGTGGGAATAGCTAATGAGGCAGAACATATCAAATTTGCGGTTATTCAGGGCAGTTCTATTGTGACAGGGGCACTCAACTCATTTGGTTATGACAAGGAGCTCAGCACTGGTATTCAGGGCAGTAGGCCACATTTCCAAAAGGGTGGTAAGAAGAAGACTAATAAGTCTGCTGTAAAGGCAGAGCCAGAAGGATGACTGCCTGGAGACCACTTAGTGATAGACAGGAGCTTAAGAGCTTACAGGCTCAGTATGTACATTGAAACACATCACATCTGACAGGAAGAGCTACACCAGTAC
>NW_005842119.1:722950-727607 GCF_000455745.1 Alligator sinensis | reverse complement strand
AAAGAGTGTCTAATATGAAGGTATAGATTTTATTATATATCTCTCACCATACTGTAATTGGGCAGAAAATAGGGTAGGCTCTTTAGAGACTGAATTGGAGAGGCATGAGCTTTTGTAGGCAACAAACCTACATCACTGGATGCTATGAATGCACATACTGTAATTACTGGCCAAAACCTGATTGCATTGTTACTACACATGACTAATGGACTGATTGCATAGCTGTATTCTTCCACAGCAAACTAGAACTGTATTCTCTCAGCAGTGTTTGGATTCTGTTTTAGCTTCTTCTGTTAACCACACATCAGAACGTAGTAGTTACTCTACCCTGCAATCCAGACTCCAAGTGTCATTTCACACCCTCTTTATTCTCAAATAAGGTGCTCTCTCCTTAATACCCTCTGAGGTCCTGAGACGTACTACTGCAGTGGACAGGATCATTAGTTTCGATCACTTAGATGTGGAAAGTGATATGTAAGAGCTCATTTTTATTATTCTAAGCGCTTTCATAGACATAGAAGAAATTCAAAGCAGGGGACAGAAGTTGAGATGTAAGTAGAAGTATAATTTTACTGATCTGGGAGTGATTATTGTAATATGCTGTTTAAGCTTCTGAGCATGCTCACTGAGAGCCACTGGAACAGAGGAGTAACTTACGGGTAATCAGACCAGTGTCAGTTTGAATGAATTGACTGTACCAGTATTAAAAGCTCTTGCCTTTTACTGGTGTAACAGCATAGGGACAGTGCTCATGAGGAGGGTATGTGAGTGTGGAAGCAGAGAGAAGAGGAAACGAGAAACAAGAGGGGGATAAAGGGGTTGAATGTATGGGTATCCATATCCAGCTCATGTAGCAAAGTGTTGGCTTAGTTTTTGCCGGCAATATAGCCATATGTCTGGGTTATTCTGGGATGAACCCAGAACCTCTGGGTGCAAAAGCATAAACAAAGGATTTGTGGTCTCTGGGCTTGCAGTTTCATGTTCCTTTCCCTAGACCACAGGGTGCTGTGGGTCTTGCTGTTTGATTTTGTTTCCTTCAATCTGTGTGAGTGGTAGAACTGTCTCTCTCGTCTTTGTGAGACCATCTGCTCCAGGGGCCAACATGTGCTAATTCTCAGTAATTGGCAACAATTCAGTTTGTAAGGTTTTTCTACTTCCCTTATTGTCTGCACTTAAACTATGTAGGTTTTTCTTAACTCAAGTAACTGCCACTGCTTTCATGAGTCATTAATCATGCTATTTGGATATGGACCTAGGGAGGAGGTTAGAAAAAAAAAGTATTCATCAGGGAGATGCACATTACACACTTCAAACCATACAGGCTGAGGTGTACCTGCTATATTATCCTTCAGGATGGTCAATCTCTTCGTCTGCCTTTCCAGTCAGTTCTGTCAGTGAGGCCCACTTGCCCTATCCTTCCCTGCTCTTTTGGGGGCAGTTCACATATATTGAGGCAGCCTTTTTGTGAAGCCTTTCTGTGATCACTGTCCACATTTCTGTGCAAATGGCATTTTAAGTCTGGTTCACATTGTATCATAGCAGATAACTGCAGAATAGCATGAAAGAACACCAAACTCCCAATGCAAATTCTGTAATTATTTAGTAAGTGGGAAGAGAAGTCAAAGGGGCTACAGGAAATTGCAAGCAACATGGTCCATAGATACAACATTACTTCTTTTCATCAGGGTCTCTTATGGAAGACAAAGAATTATTTAGGTTGTAAGAATCAGCATTAAACATGGAGGGAGGAACAAGGGTTACAAGAGAGAAGAGTTTAGAGGAGACACCAAGAAACAAATCAGTGTGCACATGCCTAGCATGCAAGCTGAAGTTGCAACATCTCAGTAAACAGTTCTCTTAAAGAACCAGTTTAGTTTTATAAACAGAGATTCCTTTTTCCCCCTGATATTACACAACACACAGTACATGAACCATAGTCAGCAGTGGCGAATGGTATAATGGGCTGGTCAGAAAGTTCATGTCCCAACAGTGGACTACTTACTAGTAACCTCAGACTCAAGAAGTCATAAAGTGCTTGCACAAGAGACACAGCTACAAAAACTGTTAAGAGGAAAGATGTGGTAATCTATGTGGAACTTGGAGGGAAGAACATAGGTTGCAGAAGGGAGTTTGGTGGCAATACAAAGAAACCAGTTTGTATGCACATGGCTGGAATGTTAGCTGTGGTTGCAACACTTCTGTAAATATTTCTCTTAGGCCTCCTCTACATGTTACAGGTATCACTCAATTAACTGGTTAATTGCGTAATTACATTGATACCAGCGGCACATGCAAAGTACTTATCACACTGTAAAAAGCTCCAATAAGCAATAAAGTTAGAACTGGAAAATGTTTACTAACTTTATAGTTGGTTGGTATCCAGCTTTAATTTGCACATGGAGCAGGGTCTCCCCTGCACCTGGCTAGGCTCCCAGCCACAGGGGTGTACTGTGTCCAGCCAGGGCTGGGAGTCCCACAACAAAGGGAACGCTCAGCTACTGGCTTTGAGTCCTGGCAGCACCCAACAGCTGTGCAGTGCAGCTGTTGTGCAGTGCAGTCCCACAGCTGCAGACACTGGGTACCAGTACCACATCTTCCAGGGCTAGGACCCAGATGGGGTGTGGCTGCAATCTCCCAGCTGCAGGGGTGCATGGAGACCCCAGGGATCACAGCTGCTGTGGTCTTCCAGCCTTAGGTGTTCCCTGTACACCGGGGCTGGAAAATTGCAGCTGCCATGACATCCTAGCCTTGGGGGTGCGTGAAACCCCCAGGGCTGGGAGTTTGCAGCAGCCATGATCTTCCAGCCTCAGGGGTTCTTGGAGCACCAGAGGCTCAGAAGACCATGGCTGTCATGATCTCTCAGCCCCAGGTGCTCCTTGCACCCCTAAGACTGGGAGACCACTGCAGCCATGATCTCCCAGTCCAAGAGTTTCATGCACCCTGAGGCTGAGAGACTCTGGCAGCTGTGATTACCTAGTCCTGGGGTTTCACGGGGTGCCCCTGTATCTGGGAGCCCTTCACAGCTGAGGGAGCTCCCAGCCACAGGAGCGTGCTTCTTGCCAGTGCAGTGGAGGCCCAGGATGGAGCTCCCCCTGCACCAGCAATAAGACATGATGGGACCTAATGCATAATCTCAGAATATGGCATGGCAGGAGGCGTGATTGTATAGATTGCACATTAAATCTCATTGCAATTTTACCTGCACATATAGATGAGGCCTTAATGTACAGCCAACGGCGTCTTAGGCATCTGGAACATGATTCAATAGCTGTTGCAGCTGGGGTTCCCTCCTCTCAGTCAAGAAATTTACCTTTTCCACATGCCTGAACTTCCTTACACAGCCCACCTAAATCCAAGGTTTTGACAGCTGTGGACTCATTCCCCCTGTCTCTCTGAACAGTTTCATAGATTTCATAGACATTAGGGCTGGAAGGGACCTCGGAAGATCATCAAGTCCAGCCCCACAACCGAAGACAGGAAGTCAGCTGGGGTCAAAGGATCCCAGCAAGATAAGCATCCAATTTACTCTTGAAGGTGTTCAATGAAGGCGCTTGAACCACCTCCGATGGCAGGCTATTCCAGACTATGGGGGCTTGGACAGTAAAGAAATTCTTCCTTATGTCCAGCCTGAAACGGTCTTGCAGTACTTTATAACTGTTCAACCTTGTCATCCCTTGGGGTGCTCTGGTGAACAAGCATTCCCCCAGATACTGGTGGTCACCCTGATAAACGTATAGGTGGCCATCAGATCACCCCTGAGCCTGCACTTTTCCAGGCTAAAAAGCCCCATGGCTCTCAGCCTGTCATCGTAAGGTCTGTTTTCCTGACCTGTGATCATGCGCGTGGCTCTTCTCTGGACTCTCTCAAGCTTCTCCACATCCTTTTTGAATTGTGGAGCCCAAAACTGGACACAGTACTCCAGCTGCGGCCTCACTAAGGCCGAGTACAAGGGGAGAATGACATCCCGGGTGTTGCTTGAGAATCATTTGTGGATGCAAGCCAGTGTTTTGGTCGCTTTACTAGCTGCAGCATTGCACTGCAGGCTCAAGTTGATCTTGTGGTCAATGATGACCCCCAAGTCTCTTTCTTCCATAGTGCTAGCCAGCGTAGCACTGCCGAGCCTATAAGGATGCTGCTGGTTTTTCCTCCCCTAACCTACTGATGTGAAACCGAGGCCAGGCAGCAGCTTCTTCTTGAAAGCTGCTGTTGGAGGGGCTTCTAGCCCTTCCATTTTTCTCCTTCCAAGCTGGGTCAGGCTTCTGTGATGTGCAACAGTGGCAGCCTTGGTTCCCACTTCCTCCAAGGTTGCTTAGAATCATAGAGAAGTAGGGAGCTCTGTGTGGGAGGGGGGAAATTTCAGCCAGGAGGCTCTGGCTCTGGCTCCGACTCTGGCTCCAGATCCCAGCTGCCTTCTACCCACTCTGCCCACAGATGGCTGCTCATTGCACCAGGTGGGCGGAGTGATTGGAAGGCAGCTAGAAGCTAGAGCCAGAGCTCCACACACTGGACAGGAGGCTTCTGGCTGAAGCTTAACCCCCTACCTACCCCCCCCGCCCCCCCGGAACAGCACAGCAGGGGCAGAGGCAGAGGCGGGGGCAGGAGGAGGAGCAGCAGCCACAGCTGGAGGCGCGGGGGGCAGCAACGGCCCTGCCATCCC
>NW_005842119.1:715179-722666 GCF_000455745.1 Alligator sinensis | reverse complement strand
ATGTGCCCCCCCACTTCCCCTCACCCCTGGTTGGCTCCCAGCCAGCCCCCCTCCCACATACATGCCCACTCTACATACCCCCATACACCCCCCACAGCCTTGCCCCCCATAGGGCAGGGCATGCAGGGAGTGGATCACACTTGTCCCACTCCCGACCACCGGTCCACACCCACTCAAAGCCCCATAGGAAGTTTTGGTGAGTTGTTGCAGGGGGAGGAGGTGGGGTGCTGACTTGGCCCATGACAACTCTCTACTTGGTCTTTGGGCCCAAATAACTGCCCACCCCTGAGTTAGGAGTTTCCCTTGGCTTGTTAACAGAGGACCTACAGTTTCTTTGGTCCTTTTTTCTGGCCAACATACTTCTAGAACCTCTTCTTGTTGTCCTTAACCTTGTTTGCCAGGTGTACCTCATTCTTTATACTTGTCTTTCTGATTTTGTCCCTGTAGGTTCTTTCTATTTCCTGGTATGCTTTCTTGGTGACCTGCCTATTCTTCCATTTCCTGTATGCCTTTTGCATTTGAGGCTTTTTAGAAAATCCTTGTTCAGCCACATTGGTCAGGACAGTTTCTTAGTTTCTTGTTGGGCTTCCAATACTGTGTCCTTTAGAAACTCCCAGCCCTCCTGGTCACCTTTATCCTTCAGTCTGTCCTTCCATGATACCATGCCTATTAATTCTTTGAGTTGGATAAAATCTACCTTTTTGAAATCTAGTATCCTAATTTTGCTGACCTCATGCTTTCCCTTTCTCAGGAGCTGGAATTCTATTGCATCATGATCACTTTCTCTCAAGTTACCCATCACCTTCACATCCTCCACCAGTTCTACCCTGTTGGTCAGGACAAGATCCAAGATAAATAATCCTATAATTGTATCCTCCACTTTCTAGAACAGAAAGTTGTCCTCCACACAAGTTAGGAACTGGTTTGACAGTTTATGTTTGGTTGCATTGTTCTTCCAGCAGATATCCAGAGAGTTGAAGTCTCCCATTAGTACCATCACATTTCTTTTGGATAGCTTTGTCACTAGCTTAGAGTGCCTCATCCACCTCTTTTTCCTGATTTGGTGGCCTATAATACATCCCCACCATTATACTTGTGCTACATCTGTCAGCTTTCCACTTTCTGCATTCTGCATTGCCATCTTCTTCCTCTTGAACCAGGGAACAAGTGTATGTTTTTGACATAGAAGGCAATACCACCACTTTTTCTCCCAACCCTGTCTTTCCAAAACATTGTATAATTCTTGGTGTTGGGTGTTGATATAAACTAGGAATGTGCAATTCCTTCAGCTGGAGGGCTACTTAATGAGTTCTGGAGACTTGTCTCTCCATCTCTGTCTCTCTGTATCTCACTCTGTCTCTATCTTCCCTTCCCTTCCCTTCCCTCTTTCTCTCTCTCTGTCTCTCTTTGCCTCTCTTCTCTTCTCTCTGTCTCTGTCTCTCTCCTCCCTCTCTCTCTCCTCTTTCTCTCTGTCTCTGTGTCTCTAATTCATACAGTCAATATTCTCCTCTGGTCTCCATGTCATGTTGCCATACATGACATGGAGGGGATGCCATTACTTAACTCTTTGATTCCCGGAATCAGAGCTGTAGGCAGCAGCTTGTTACACCTATTACTCTTGCCCTGGGAGAAAAATGCATTGCAATTGCTGATACATTTTCCATGTGTAAGCTGGTCACCTAGCCTGCTGCTTTACGTAAGCAAGTCAGTTCCATTCCCATTTTTCCAATTTTACCAGTTTTATTCTTTACAGAAACAACCTTGAGTCCACAATCAAACTCCCTCTGTCCTTCTCCAATATATAAAGAGCTTCTCTTCAACACAGCAGTCTACGTTCATAACCTGGAGTTCCTAACTCTCTTTGTGGTGCCACCCTCATTAGCTGATTATCCCTTCTGCTGTCCCTCTGAGCCAAGCAGACTATTATTCAGTGACTACACAATGACCACCTTTATCACGATTCTGAGCATCTCCTTACACTATGTTACCATATTTAAAAAAAAAAAATCAGATACTCTGGGAGGCTGCATAAGATGTTTATTTATTCCAGTACTTTAAAAACCTAATGACTTTCATGGTTAATCCTGTTTTCTTTGCAGCTTCTTTATCTTTATTTATTTTTTTGTTTTTTGCCCATGATATAAGTTTGGATGTAAGTGTGAAGGGCATCAGTATATGCCTGGAAAATCACTCAGGTCTTCTATTCAATCATGCAGGTTTTTGGTGTCACAAAGAACTGAAACCTTGCAAGAGCCAACAGGTTACAATTTTCCAATAACCGCATCCTTTCCCTCTCTTGCATTATTTTGTTAAAAATGAAAAATATAGATTTACTGCTGCAAGAATTACAATGCTTTTCTGGGCATTTCTTCTTTCTACTGCTTTCACTCTCTTTAAATGTGTAGGTGCATCAGTACTTACCTTCATGGCACTGAATCAGCAGTTTGGAATCATCAGCCTTACTGAGGCTCTGATCCTGTTTTCATTGAAATCAAGAGTAAAATTCCCATTGATTTCATTAGGAACTGGAACTTGCTGCAAGCATCTGAGGTCAGCATTCAAACAATGTAATTGGTCAATATTTAAGTGCTGGTTCAATAGTATGGGAAGAGGCATCCCAAAATATTTTTTTTTTAAAAAATAAGAGTTCCACAACAGTAGAAAGGAGATGAGAAAACATTTTTTTTATTCCAAGAATTTACTGAAATGTCCTCAGGAGTAGTTAAATCATGTGACACAATTATGACTCATTTTTTGAATGGACTAAAGTTCAGAAAACATAACAAGGGAGAACTGATAACACTGCACCACAAAGTAAATCGCCATTGCAATCAAAGATTGTTTGCTCTCTGAATGAAGTGAGAAAAATCCACAGTTTCAGAGACAAACTAGATTATGGCAGCAATTCACATAAATACTGCAAAATCGAAATTCCCATGTAAAGCTTTAATTTAAAGGAAAAGAAAAATAATATTTCATCCACATAATAACTAGTATGTAAATGACTAGGAGTTCATTTTTTGTATTGTATTGCTTCTCTATTGAATTAAATCTTCATCCAATTTGAAGACTCGTCTTATTCTGTCAGTTGCCTGAACAGCTATTCAGCCACCTATCAACACAACTGCATTTCTATATGTTGAATGTTCTTTTTCATTTTGCATTGTATCCCAATCTCTTATTATAGTGGTGCTGCTAGCAGAGCTATAGACATGAGTGTGTCCGTATTTCCATTCTAAGACCTGTTTCATTGTTAGATGCTTATAACAGGACCATTCTAATTTGTATAATCAAGATGAGGCTATGCACAATTATTCTCCAACCTAATAAGTTTTTCCGAGGAAAATACTTATATTTTGGCCCATTTTCAAAACTCAGACATCCAAAATCTGAAAAAGTTTTGAGTGTGCAAAACTCTTCATCACTGGCTATATTGCTACAATTAAATGAAGGATATGATGCTTTTTACTGAATCAATATATAACACAAATGTTAAAATAAAAGGACCCCAAATCCCTAGTAAAGTCTGAAAGGGAAAGGGTTTTTTCTTCAGAAATATTAAAACTTGCGTTGGCCTGATACAAGGCATGATTTTATCTGTCTTTGGAGATATTTTTGCATTATTCTATTACTATAATTTTGCATGTAAATGTCTATTCCACATAGCAAGCCAGCAGTTTTTTCCACAAGTAAAGAGAACATAAATGATACTTATGTCTATATCTTTTCTATTTTTGGGCAAAGTGCTTTGTAAGGAACACTAGCAGAATACAAGATAGGATAAAATAAGCTCAGAAAAGGTCTTGCTTCACAGGCTATTTTTAATATGGAAACAACTTTCTCTTCTTCATTATGTTTTTGTTTCTTATACAAATTCAACTAAATACTGAATTTGTTTTCTGGCTGCAAATTCATGATGACAAACCACAAAGCAGTTGTTTATCCCTCAAACCCATATTTCCTTCTGATTGAAGCCTTCCCCAAGGCTGTTGAGCTTTACCTTAAAGGTCAAAATGCTTTAAAATAATTCAAAAAGTTCCTGGGTAGCCTCAATATTATATAAATTCTACCTTATAATATGGTGTATTTCTACAGAATCATTTCTTTCTTCCATTTAGAAATCTCATAATAGCTTATGATCATTAATAAACTAAGCTTCAACAACATGCCTCTGAGGTAGGCAGATACCAACTACATTTTACAGACATGAAAAGTGATTTATCTGAGATGATGCAGCAAATTCGTGACAAAGCTGGGAAAAACACCTATGTTTTAACTACACTCTGGTGTTTTACAGATGAGACAATTTTATCTTACTGAAGCTGCTCTATGTTTGGCCCTCTCACGATTGTCTCCTAGGCAGAGTGACTTCCTTTTCTTTGGGCCTACCACTACTGCCAAAATTGGCATTAAAAATAAATAAAAGTGGTTTCTGTGAGTCAAGGCCCTAAAAGTGTATGAGCCTTACTACTGACTTGTGTTGGAGAACTCATAGAAGAGCATGCATAACTGTTTGAGAACTGCAGATGGCCGGAAGTCCCAATGGTTATTTCTACACAACAGAAACACTGTGTAGGCAACCCTGCTTAACGCGGTTTCACTTAGTGCTATTTCACTATAGTGCTCATTTAAAATTCATACCTGATTTCAATTAGCGCTGAGCCAGTTTCATTATAGCACTCAGCAAAGCAGCAGCAGTGGCAGAAAGTGGTGAGTGGCAGCAAGTGGGTGGGTGGGCATGAGCTTGGGGCCCACACTGCTGCCACAGAGCTAGGGCCAGCAATGGCCTAGGGCAGGGTAGCAGGAGCGGGGGGCCTGGGCTGGCACATGGTTCTGGAGTGGCTAGTGGGTGAGGGGGGGTGGGGAGAAGCAGAGGCGGCAAGAAGCAGCAAGTGGGGGGGCAGGCATCAGTGCGGGGCCCCTCCCAGTGCCGACAGGGGGCCATGGCGAGGCAGCAGGAGCACGAGGCCCAGGCTAGCACATGGTGCCGGAGCAGCTGGTGGGCAAGGGGTGGGGAAAAGCAGTGACAGGGAGAAGCAGTGAATGCAGGGCCCCATGGTGCCAGAGCCGGCAGGAGCACGGGCTGTGGGCTGGCATGTGGGGCCGGAGTGGCCAGCAGGCAGGTGGAGGGGTGGGGAGAGGTGGCTGCAATGGTGAGAAGCTATGGCAAGAAGCAGCAGTAACCAATTATTTCTATTTACATTAATGCCTATGAGGAAATGGGTTTCACTTAACGTGGTTCTGTTTAATGCTCGGTTTTCCCGGAACCAATTAAGAGCATTAAGCGGGGGTTGCCTGTATCCAGATGGGACATTCCTGTGCATGTCCCACCCACCTACTCCTGCTTGCATGCTCTGAACCCAGAAATATGTTGTTGGGGCTGCTCTGGGTCATTCCAGCTATCCTCAAGCCTGCCAGAAATTTTTGTCCCAAGAGCAGTATAAGAGAAGCATCTTGGCATAGCCACAGGCAACCATTTGTCCAAAGGATCCACACGCTTGTCCACTCCAACACTTCTTGTTCACCATAAGGCACCCTAATTAAAAACAAACAAACAAACAAACCCTGTAACATGACATGGAGGAGAGAAGGAGACTATCAATGTTCTGGAGCTGTTCTCAAGCATGCCAGAGATTTGTGTCTTAAGAGAGACATCCTGGAATGGCCACATCAATTTGGAACATGTTAACAGGAATGGGTTGCTGAATTGACCTTGGAAACATTCTGGTGGAAGATCCTGGCTCGCTCCTAGCAGGGTGTGTGCTCTTTTCTGGCACCTGTTCATGAGCGAGTGGAAAGGCATAGATGGGTCACACCAGATTTGCATTCCAGTTATATGAGAATTTTGGTAAAATGCAATTAAATTTGAAATTAGGATGAAATATTGTATCTCTATCTAATGCATGGACCAGAGAATTGCTTGGAATATTTTAGGGTGAGGAGCACCTAACCATTAGTTATTTTTAGCTTAACCCTTTGACCTCATTGTTTGCAAGCAGGAAACTATTGTTCACCACGAGCACCCAGACAATGTAATTTAGTTTCTCAGGATTATGGTCAGGGCCTCAAGGTTAATGTTGTATAAGCTACTTTTTAAATAAAGAAACCATTAGTAATCAAATCCAACACTTTTTACTGCCAAGAGGGGCTGGCAGAGAAGTTATGTAGATAGACAGACAAACAGATAACTTCCATTCCATTGCCTGAAGATCTGTCATTCCCATGGCAATCAATCTACGTCTATTCAGCTTGGCAGTTGCCCTGGAGAGCAATAACTACAATATCGCTTAGTCACCAAAGGAGGATTCAAGCTAATAACCTTTATGTAGCAAGTGTTTGCAGCTGCTTGTTAAATAACTTTGTTTAAACTTGAAGCCTGCCCTGGTGGCCTGTAGAAATTAATGGTAAATTCTCTCTTAGGGAACGTTGGATGAACCAGAATAACTTTACATGATGAATCTGGATGATATGCAACTTGGTAAGTCTGTCGTTGGTGAACTGTGGTTCTGATGCCAGGTACCAGGATAACCTTACTGTGGTACCAGGATCACCTCTTAACAGCTTGGTATTAAACCAGCCCCCCCCCCAAACCCCCCCCCCAAAAAAACAACAACAACAAAAGACTGTTCAAATCCATGTGCTAGAGGAGCAAATTAAACCCACCAAATAAAAACTTCACAGATTTCTTAGGGGGCAGAAAGGGAGGGGGTCTCATGCATAAAATTTCATCCATGGATAAATGCAAACCAGGCAAAATTTGCATTTATTCATATTTTTATCTGAATTTTGCACTAAAAATCCCCAAATGCATATGAATATCAGCCTCTGTTCACAGCCTTGCTCTTTATGCTTTCCTTTGGTAGAAAATTTGACTTCTACTAACAGCAGGTGAAACCGCCCAGCTCAGAATAAGAGAAACTGTTTAAAATATTTAACTCTTGATGAATTTGGGCACTCATTTGTGAATACATATATTTAGAAGTTCATTGACATTTTAATTAACTAATGCTAGTGAATCTTCTGTATACCCAGTTTTTTAAATTGGATCTTGTTCCAAAAAAATAAATATGCATCATTGTCCAGTCAATCAAACAACAGGCTATGACATAGGCAACAGCCCATATATATGAGGCATTGTAATATTCTAGATGTCATTGGTGAAACGTGACATGCTGCACTGAAATAAGCCAGTGCAGAAGCAGGGAAAGTTGATGCTACTGGGTGCGTCTACACATACATTTACTCTGGTTTAGATTTACTCTGGTGTAAGCTAAGCAGAAGTAAGGGTTTTGGGGCAGGTGTCTACCCATGCAGAGACTTCCACCACTTCCAGCCCCTCCAGCACTGGTGGCTGCACATCATCTAACAGACCTGGGAAAATGAGCGGTGGCTGGGTGGCTTCTGCATGATCCAGGCCACCTTTTGGAACTTACACCACCAGCTCCAGCCTCAGCAAGACACTGGCATTTGCCCAGCTCTTCCTGCTG
>NW_005842119.1:708219-715148 GCF_000455745.1 Alligator sinensis | reverse complement strand
GCCCTTGCACTGCTGAAGCTGGCCATGCCCACCAGCCTTCAGTATGTCAGGCAGCTGTTCAACGTGGGCAAGGCCACCACCAGGCAGGCTATTCTGGAGGTGTGTAGGGCCCCCCCACCAGGACATACAGGGGCACACCATGCTCTGCATCCATAACCCCCTGGCAGTGGTGGCATGATTCTGTGCACTGGGATTCCCCCAATGCATCGGGGCCCTAGACAGGACCCACATCCCTGTCACCTGCCCATCCCAAGGAGATCACCCTATTACAGCCACAGGATATTTCACTTTGTGGTCCTGCAGGCTATCATAGACCACAGAAGAACATTCATGCAGGTGAGCACCAGCTGGGTGGGCAGCATGCACACCGCCCATGTGTTTCAGAACTCTGGCCTGGCAGGACTGGTGGAGAGTGAGTGTTTTGCACTGGGGTGCCGGACCTGCAGATGGGTGCTGTCATGGTCCCACCCATGCTCATGGTGGACCCTGCCTACCAACCCCTGCCCTGGCTCATGTGCTCCTACACTGGCCACCTGGACCCCTGTCAGGCCCATTTAACTGCTGCCTGGGCTGAACCCATGCCATGGTGGAGTGTGACTTCAGCCATCTCAAGAGCTGCTGGCACACCCTCACCACCCACCTCAAGGTCAGCGAGAACAACTTACTTCAGGTCATTGTTGCAGTCTATGTGCTGCATAACATCTGTGAGGCCCAGGGGTAGCTGTTTAGAAGCCATGAGTAGTGAAGACATGGTGGGAGACATGGAAGACGCCTGGCAACAGGAGCACCACCTATGGTGGCAGTGGCAGTGGTAACCCCTGCCCCCCTGCCCACCAAAGCATGATGAGAGCCACGCACCTGCCAGCGGAGGCCAGGATAATGGGTGTGGGAGGCTCTAGCTGACCAACTCTTCCAGCATTCCCTGCTTTGCCCAACCTGCCCCGCCATCAGGGCTTTTCCTAGTGGGGAATGAATTGGGGTGACTGCCCTGGGCCCTGCACTTTGGGGGGCCCTGCGGAGCAAGGCGGAGTGACTGCGGTGACTCTATGCTGCCACTGGCTTCATGTCTGGGTGCTCGGCACACCTGCCCCCCCGTCCCCGCCCCCCCGCCCCCCCCCCCCCCCGCCAAATATGCTGCTGCCTTCCTTGTATCTGGTGGTGGGACTTTGCACAGGCTGATTTGCCCCAGACCCTGCACCCTGCTCAGGTTGTCTCTGCCCACCACCCACAGACTCCTTACCCCCTGCTCGCCCCTCCAGCACCACTCTTAGTGTAGACACGTATCTAAAGAAGAAGTCTTTATTCTCCTAATATCACACCCCTCTGCCCCTTCAGCATGCAGAGCCCCCACCCCCCTCAACACACAGAGCCCTCTCCTGCCTCCCTCTCCAACAAACAGAGCCCCTCCACCACTTACCCTACCCACCAACAATAAAAGACCTTTTTCCCTGTGAAAATTATAACTAATTTTTGTGGTGTCCTAGAGTGGGGAGTTTTGGGGTAGGGGTGCATAGGAGGCAGAGCCTGGGGGGAAGTGGCCAGTACCCTGGCCACTGGTTGTTCCCATGTGGGTCCAGATGCTGTTCCTCAGAGGAGCTGGTGCTGCTGGTGCCTGGTGGTGTCATGGCCGGCCATGCCTTGTGTCTGGCCCTGCAGTTGCGCAGCTGTTGAGGCAGGTGTTGGCCATGTTTCCCCAAACTGCTGGTGGAAACTACAGCTGGGGAGCTGGGCAGGACACCTGAGGCCTCCTCCTCCAGTGACATGTCACCAAAGGTGCCAGGCCAGGGCGGGGGCTCAGATAGGTGGCTCATGCTTGTGTAAACTGCATGGCTGCAGTCTGGGCCCCAGGAGCCAGAATGTTACTCAGCTGCTGCATAAAGGGCATGGTCTTGTGCACATGGCCAGGCAAATAATTGTGGTCACAGCCAGGGTGGGGCAGGATGCAGGACTGAGCTGTGAGTGGCTCATCCGGGGGCCATGGCTCCTGCTGCTACGTGCACCTCAGGAGGCATGAGGGGCATGTGATCTGTGTGGGGCAGGGCATCCAGATCTGTGTGGGGCAGGGCAGGCTGCCACTGCAGACTGGGGCCAGGGCAGTGCCAGGCTCTTCCTGGTGGGGCAGGCTCAGCCAGGCTGCACTTGGGGTGGGCGGCGCTGAGAGGTGTGTGCAGGTCCCTCAATCTCCCCTCATAGGACCTTACCTGCAGGCCCCTAACCATATGAGTGGCCCTCCTCTGGATCCAATGTTATCCACATCCCTCTTGAAGTGCGACACCCAAAACTGGATGCAGTACTCCACCTGCGGCCTTACTAATGTCATGTAGAGGGGAAGTATCACCTCCTTAGACCTGCCTGTGATGCACTGATTAATGCATGATAAAGTGTGATTAGCTCTGTTGATCAGTTTGTCACATTGCCGACTCATGTTCATCTTGGAGTCAACTATGACTCTGAGATCCCTCTCTGCTGCTGTGCTGCTTAGAAAGTCATCATCCCATCTATAAGTGTGTTGGTGAGTCCTCCTCCCCAGGTGCAGTACCTTGCACTTATCCTTGTTAAACTTCATCCTATTTTGTTCTCCTCACTTTTTCAGCCTGTCCAAATCCACCTGAATCCATTCCCTACCCTCCGGTGTGTTTACTTTGCCCCGTAATTCAGTGTCATCTGCAAATTTGGACAGTGTGCTCTTCACGCCCTCCTCCAAATCACTGATGAAGATACTGAACAGCACTGGTCCAAGGACCGAGCCTTGGGGGACCCCACTGCTCACATCTTTCTAGGTCGATACTGACCCATCCACCACCACTCTCTGGGTGCATCCCATTAGCCAATTCACCACCCACCTGACTGTGCAATTATCGAAGCCACAGCTGCTTAGTTTTTTTTAATGAAAATGGGATGTGACACCGTATCAAGGCTTTTTTTAAAATCCAAGTTTATAACATCCACCTCGACTCCTGCTTCTAAGTAGTTTATGACCTGGTCATAAAAAGAAACAAGGTTTGTCAGGCAGGATCTACCTGCTATGAATCCATGCTGGTTGCCTTTCAGTATTATTTTTCCTGCTGGACTGAATTAAATCCTTAATGATTTTTTCAAAGTTTTTCCCCAAAGACAGAGGTGAGGCTAACTGGTCTATAGCCCAGATCTTGCTTCCTCCCCTTTTTGAAAATAGGGACCACATTGGCCTTTTTGCAGTCCTCTGGGACATGTTCTGAGTGCCATGAGTGCTCAAACAGTCTTGCTAGTGGTTCTGCTATGACACTGGCTAATTCTTTCAGCACCTGTGGGTGAAGATCATCTGGGCCTGCTGACTTGAACGCATCAAGCCCATCCAAGTGTCCCTTCACTAGGTCAGTGCTAACCATTGGTGGGCCAGTGTCTCTGCTGTGCCTGTTTATGGTCAAATTTGGAGATTTGTCTTTGTCCGTGCTCAGGAATACTGATGCAAAAAAACTCATTGAAGCCTCGGCTCCTGTGTGTCACTAATTGTCCCAGTCTGTCCTGTAGGGGTCCTATGTTACCATGCGCCTTCTTTTTGCTCCCTATATAACTGAAAAAGGACTTTTTGTTGTCTTTGATTTTTGTTGCCCACCTGAGTTCCATTGCTGCCTTGGCCTTTTTAACTGACTCCCTGCAAAGTGCAAGCGAAATAGGTATAATCCTCCTTGGTGGCAATCCCCTGCTTCCATAGTCTGTATACCTCCTTTTTCATCCCTAGGTTTTCCTGGATTTCCCTGTTCAGTCAAGAGAGTTTCATAGCACCTTTGCCCCCCTTTATGCACAATGGGATTGTCTCCTTCTGTGCCCAAAGGATCGTTCCCTTGAGGAACAACCACCCTTCCTAGACTCCCATCTCTCCTAGGCTCTTGTGCTTCAGTGCCTTACTTTCTAACTTCTTGAGCTCATTGAAGTTAGCCTTTCTGAAATCTACCAATTCTGCCCTACTGGTTATCTTTCCCACCTTACAATGGACAGTGAATTCTAACAATTGGTGGTCACTATCCCCTAGGTTACCCTGTATCTACAGGTCCCCCATCAGGTCATCCCCTGTAGCAAACACTAAATCCAGTAAGGCATTTCCCTTAGTGGGACCATATGCTTCATGCATTAGGTGAAGGTCCTGTATGCAGGTAAGGAACCTATGTGAACGGTCGGATCTAGCTGACTGCTCTTCCCAGCAGATGTCTTGATAGTTAAGGTCACCCATGACAACCATATCCCTTGAGTGAACCGTCTCTGAGAGCTGCCTTGAGAATTCCAGGTCTAGTTCATCCTCCTGGTGTGGTGGTCTGTAATAGACTCCCACTACCAAGTCACTTTCATCCTGACCCCCTTGTATTCTGACTCACAGTGCCTCAATCCTTTTCTGATCCCAGCTTGATCACTGAAGATGTGTATTACTCCTTAACATAGAAAGCAATATCCTCCTACCCCTTTTCCCTCACTCTATCATGTCTGTACAGCCTATAGCCCTCAATGCCTACTGCCCAATCATGGGTAGGGTCCCATCAGGTTTCAGTTAAACCAACCAGGTCAAAAACTTTGTTTGCAAGCAGGAGTGTGAGTTCTTCCTGCTTGCTCCACATGCTCCTAGCATTAGTATAAAGCCCCCCAGTGGGTCTCCTTGATATCCCCCTGTCAGAGAACAGAATCTTACCTTTCAAAGAGAGGTGGAGACCATCATGTCCCCTGCTGGTGTTCTCGTCTCTCTTGTGGCATGTTGTAGGGTTTCTCATTAGGGTGCTTTATGGTTTTGGTGAACAAGAAAGGTTGAAGTGGACAATCTTGTGGACCCTTTAGACAAATAGTTACATGTGAATACAGGGGACAGGATTTGATAGCCCAGGAAGACTCTTTCAGTCCTCTTGGTCAGTGGCTCAGATCCTTGCCACAGCTAGAATTCAACTTTAGTATATTTGAAAAGATGGAATGAAAGGCAACTTTACATACCTTTACCTAGTCATTTGATTTTCTAAAGCTACTGGAAGATGTTTCAGTCCTCAGGTCTGCTCTAAATTTATCCAGATTTTAACAGATACCTGGGAGCTGTTAAGTTAATTGAGGCTTGCCAGAACACAGCACGTACTGTCCATGTCAATCAGCAATGGGAAGAAACTTTTTATGGTCTTGGCCTTAATGTTCAGATTCTGCTATCCTTACTCATGCTAAGCAGCGTCACAGAAATATGACTGCTGGAGACCTCATGCTAGAGCCTCACAACTAGTGAAGCCATAGGTGCCGACTTTGTTTTTTGCTGGTGGGTGCCTGCAGATATTAAAAAACAAAAAAAATGGCACTTTACATTTAACTTGGTGCATTCCCATGCTGAGCTCTGCTTATGTCCAGAAGAGGCAATGTGTTACTTCTACCTGGATTTGCAGCATCTGTTAAGATCAAGTGCTTTAGTGGAGCTTTTTTGGCATTTTTATCTAATAGCTGATCGAATTAGCTTTAGATAAAAGTGCCAAAAAGGCCCACTGAAGTGTCCAATCTTTACAGATGCTACAGAGCCCGGTTGAAGTAATGCACTGCTTGTTCCAGTAAAACGCTTTTTAGTTTTTTAACATCTCGGTGGGTGTTGAGCATGCTCCAATTTTTTTTGGTGGGTGCTTGAGTCCCGGAGCACCCATGAAGTCAGTGCCTATGAGTGGAACCAACAAATGCAAAGGCATAAAAGGAAGTGTTTGCATCATTTTGTTCCTGGTGAAGAAGGAACAGTCTTTGTTTGTTGGAGGTCAGTGAATTTTTAAAAGCTTATCAGAGTAGTGAGGGCAAAAAGTTATTTCCAAGGTAGATCTGAATCAGGTTATGAGAGCTGTGGCCTCAGGCCTATGCTCCTAAATCCAGTTGCTTGCTGTCATGATCATATAATCCCCTACTATCATAAGCACCCTACACGCCTTTTCATAATTTAATCAAGCAGTATCTTGAAACCAGTTAGGTTCCTTATATTACTACTCCTCCTGGAAGAACATTCCAGAACTTAATTCCTTCCATAGTCGGAAAACTTCCTCCAACTTCCAAAATGTATTCACAGCCCCCTTATACCTATTTGTTCTCATAGCAACATTGTTCTTTAGCTTTGTATTTTTTCACCCTCACACGTGTTTATTCCTTTGGGAGGTGATATCCCCTTTTGTTCTCATAGGTCATGAGAGAATGTAAGAGGTCAGTTTGTTCAGCCTCTCTCTACAGCTACTTCAATTTGAATTAATCTTTTGAACATGAGTGACTAGAATTTTACACTTTTTTCAGATGAGGTCTTATAAGTTTCTTGCACTGAAGAGAAATACAGCAACATAGGACATAGGACTAAAAGATATACACACTTTTCTATATTTAGAGGATGTACCACTATAAGAATCTTTTTCAGAGCTGCATGTCATTGGTGGTTCAGTTATTTTACATTAAATTGTCATATTTACTTGAATCCAAGTCTACCCAGAATTTAAGATTATCCTCCACAATAATTAGATTTTATAATAAATTTATAAATTTTCCATATATAATTTTATAAATAATCTAATTCAGAGGGTTGTCTGTAATAGCATGGGTCTGGACTCAGAGGGAAAGCAGTGGCTGGGGGTGGCCAGGTGGATATCTCCCTTGCTCTCTGTCTCCCCTACTTCTTCCTGCTGCAGGCTTCCTGTCCCCTGCCACTTGCACTCTCTACCCCCAACTCCCCATTGTCTCTGCCCCTTAACAGTTACTCTCTGTAGTCTGTACCTCTCTACCCCCTTGCTGTCAGATGCTGTTCAGGCTCTGTTCCCTCCTGGAGCACAGCACGTGGAAAGTCAGCCCTTGCCAGGCCACACAGCAGTGTCAGCACTACCGATTGGCCAGGCAGGGGATTAAGTTTCCACATGCTTCATGGCCAGGAGGGAACTCAGCCCAAACCAGATTTGAACTATGCATGACACTAAAAG
>NW_005842119.1:699207-708209 GCF_000455745.1 Alligator sinensis | reverse complement strand
GGTGCAGAGGGATCAGAAGCTGCAGAGGGCAAGCAGAAACAGGGGTAGGAGTTTGCTGTGAGTCTCACAGCAGCCTCCTGCCCTCCCCCCATTCTGAAATACAAATCTAAGATGAGGGGTTTCCTCCCCCATGCTGATTAGTGAGGATCTAGCCAGGGAACTTCTGGAGGGATTGGGCGTATTTAAATCAGCTGGTCCTGAAGATCTCCACCCCAGAGTGCTGAGGGAATTAGCAGAGGTCATTACGGGACCCCTGGCGCAGCTTTACGAGCACTCATGGTGCTCTGGTGTGGTGCCAGAGGACTGGAAAAGGGCCAATGTGGTTCACATTTTCAAAAAAGGGAGGAAGGAGGACCCAGGAAACTATAGGCCAGTTAGTCTTACCTTGATCCTGGGTAAGCTTTTTGACAAAATTATCCTGGCGCATGTCCGTGAGGGGCCAGCAGGGAAGATTATGCTTAGAGGCATAATTAGAGGAAGGTCCTGTCAGACCAACCTGGTGGCCTTCTATGATCAGGTCACAAAATCCTTAGATGCAGGTATAGCAGTGGACGTAGTCTTTCAGGACTTTAGGAAGACCGTCAACACAGTCTCTCACCCCATTCTCATTAAAAAACTAAGGGACTGTGGCATCGACACCTACACAGTCAATTGGGTCACTAATTGGCTGGAGGGTTGCACCCAGAGAGTGGTGGGGGATGGGTCTTAATTGACCTGGAGGGATGTGGGCAGTGGGGTCCTGCAGGGCTCGGTCCTCGGGCCTGCACTGTTTAACATCATCAGCGACTTGGATGAGGGGGTGAAAAGCACCCTGTTCAAATTCGCAGATGACACTGAGATGTGAGGGGAAGTGGGCACACTAGAACGGAGGAATAGGCTGCAATCAGACCTAGACAGGTTACAGGGGTGGGTGGATGAGAACAGGATGGGTTTGAAGACTGACAAGTGCAAGGTACTGCACCTCGCGGGGAAGAACCAGCACCATACAGGCTGGGGAACTCCCTTCTTGTCAGTGCAGAGGCAGAAAAGGATCTTGGGGTCATTATTGATGCCAAAATGAACATGGGCCAACAGTGTGGGGACACAGTCAGGAAGGCCAAGCATACATACCTTGTCATGCATCTACAGATGCATCTCAAGCAGGTCCAAGGAGGTGATCCTCCCTCTCTATGCAATACTGGTCAGGTGGCAGTTGGAGTACTGTGTCCAGTTCTGGGCGCTGCTCTTCAGGAGGGATGTGGACAACATGGAGAGGGTCCAGAGGAGGGCCACTCACATGATCAGGGGGCAGCAGGGCAGGCCCTACGAGGAGAGGCTAAGGGACCTGAACCTGTTCAGCCTCTACAAGAGAAAGCTGAGGTGGGGGTCTAGTGGCCCTTTACAAACTAGTCAGAGGGGACCAGCAGGCATTGGGAGAGTCCCTGTTCCCCCGAGCACTCCCAGGAGTGACAAGAAATAATGGACACAAGCTGGCAGAGGGTAGATTCAAACTAGACATCAGGAGGCACTACTTCACTGTCAGGGTGGCTAGGATCTGGAATCAACTTCCAAGAGAGGTGGTGCTGGCTCCTACCCTGGGGGTCTTTAAGAGGAGGCTAGACAAACACCTTGCCGGGGTTGTTTGACCCCAGTACTCTTTCCTGCCATGGCAGGGGGTTGGAATTGATGATCTACTCAGGTTCCTTCCAACCCTACAAACTATGAAACTATTAGGGGGGAAAAAAAACCCTCTTCTTAGATTTGAGTAAACACAGTAATTCACCCATATCTTTCTTCTCCTCTGTTGCTTCCAACTGATAAGCATTCTTGTTGCCCTGGGGGGTCAGGCCAACTCTCAGGATCTCAATATTGCACTGTTAGACAGGAGGGTGTGACACAATTGCACATATACAAAACACACACAAATTAATTAGGTGCATACACACACACACAATACCAGCTCAGGCACATACACATATATATATATATATGCGCACACACTCACACTAGCAACTCAGATACACACACTTTCAAAATAGCTAGTCTAGGTTCATGCACACCTATCACCAGTATCTATATCTATGTGTATTCACTAATTCACACACATACCACCCACCTACACATACACACAGGTGAGTTCCTAAGTTGGGTGTTGTGATGTGTATGTATGCATGTGCTTGGTGTACTTGGGATACCTGGGGAAAGGTTAAGGTAAGAAAGTAGAAGTGTAAGGAGTTAAAGCTACCAGGACTGAGATTAGAACCAATAGACTGCAGGGGCCTGGGCTGAAGAACTGAGGCTTGGGAGTAACTTTAGGTTAATTGATCTTAATTGATTAAAAAGACAATGCCCAAAGCCTGAAGAACAGAGAAGCATGCCGGCAAAGCGTCTGGGACTGGAGCCAGAGCTACGGGGGAGCTGAAAAAAGGTAGGTGCTGGAGAGGGAAAGTGGGACTAAGGGAAAGTGTGGGTGTTAAAGAGGGGCTCTGGGTGTGGGGGAGCCAGAGGATGGCTCCGGGGCCGCTAGAGAAGTTGCAGGGAGGGGCAGTAGGTGCTGGGAGCTGGAGAAAGGCTCCAGGTGCTGGTGAAAACTGCAGGAGCTGGAAAGGGGGGCGGGGGGGGGTGGAGCCTGAAAACAGAAAGACGGACAGCAGAAAATCACAGAAAAAGCAGCAGGAGAGACTGAAAGGTGGCAGGGGCAGCAGGAAAGCAGAGAAAGGCAGAAGAATGTCACAGGGAAAAGGCAGTAGGAATTGAGAGGAGATCGGGAAACTAGTGGAGAGGGGTGGGGGCTGGACTTGAGAGCGAGTGAGAGAGAGAGAGAGAATGAGGCTAGAATTTAAAGATAAGAAAGGGACTGGGATTCAGTAAAACGTGACCCAACTTGGGGTTGCAAATGACAGTGGTTTTATTGAACAGGGGTGACACAATGCCAAATTGGTTCCCTTGCACCCATGCCCACACACACAATGGCAGCAGGGGTTAAAGAGGCTTGGCGCAGGGGCTGAAGTCCACTAAAGTCCAGGGGGAGAGAGAGAGTCCAAATTGTAGGAGGAGGTGTGCAAGTAATATCTACCTATCCAGGCTGGAAGGGGTCCTTGTCCAGTAGGTGTTGTCCGGGGGGGGAAGGGGGGTCGCCGGCAGGGCCTCTCTGGCGTGGATAGGTGACATGAAGCTGGTCTGGTCTGGATGGAAGTGGCGTTCCCACTGGATCCGTCTTCACTGCCCCTTTTTATAGGGGCAGACCTTGTGTGATCCTAGTGACAGGAGGCATGCCCAGGCAAGGGTCAGCCCCTGGCGTATTGAGCATGTGTGCTCCATGCCAGCATGTGCAGTTTCTGGTGTCTGTAATGGTGAGAGTTGCTGGTTTTGCAGGGTCCTTTGTCTTTCAAATGTTGGTCTTGTCTCTGTTCCTGTGTGAGGTCTGTGGTTCCTGGGTGAATCAATGTGAGGTGATGGCCCAGTCATTACAGGCCATTCAGTAGAGGCCTGCTACCATTGTATTTCAATCATTCCCAATCACACTCATTCATTCATCCATCAAGGAACCAATTTCCATGGGAGGGGTACGTGACTCATATAGTTGCAACATGGGATGCCCAGGCAGAGGACAGAAGATGGAGGCTTGACATATAAAATGGAAATTTGACATGATTTTGGTTCACTTACAAACATAGGCCTAAACCATACACTATCCATATAAAACAATAAAAATCAGTACGAAAATGATAATAATACAATATACAACAGTAAAAATGAATACAAGCCTAATAATAATATAATATACAACAGTGGACATCCAAAACCAAAAACTTGTTACCAAAATAAAAATGTTTAAAGCTTATCCTACATCTTAGCTTACTTAAACTTATCTATAGGGAAAAGAGAGGGAGAGAAAAAGTCAGAAATGATTGGGGAAGGGGAGGGAATACATTTTAAAATAAATAAAGAAAAAAAAAGAAACAAAAAAGAAACTGGGGGTTTTGCTACATTCTAACTTGTAGCATTACCTTGCGCTAGGACATTTTTGTGATTGCACTGCTTTTATTCTGGAAGTTAATTTATCCCTGGATTGAGTATTATTGAGGGAATCATATTCTGGCTCCCTATAAGTGGTCCTACTGAAACGGTAGTGTAAGGTACTACTAAGTGGGTAAGTCTACAAGTGCATTTGATGTGACACCCGTTTACTTGCTAGTATACTACTCACAAGTAAATGCTCCTGGGTAGGCTTCTACATGTACAGGGACATGGGGACAGATTTGCTGCTCATGGCAGCAAACTGTTCCAGCTTCCTGGGGCCCTGCAATGGGCCCCTGCTGCCACCAGAGGGAACTGGAGGTTCCAGCCACAGCTGCCTGTGGATGGAGACCAACTTGAAAAGGCAGCCTCGCTTCCTGGCCAGCTGTGTTTCTGGTGAGGGGCAGCGTTCACAGAGTGGGGGCAACACCAGGTGGCTCTCTAGCTGCAGCCTCCGACTCCCTGTTACATGCTGCTCCAGCCCCTGCCCCTGGCAGCAATGCCCAGCACCTCAGGCTCTTGCTGGCCCACTGTGCCAGCTTCCAGCTAGCCCACAGCTGTCTGAGCCATGCCAGCTCCCCCATATGTAGTGACCACCAGCCCAGCCCCACCACACCATCCTAGGGCCACTGCTGCCATGCAGCTGCCACCTGGACTCCATCCTACTGGATGGCTCCTGGCAGGGATGCCAACAATGTCCTCCTGGATGCCACTGCTGGGCTCCTGGATGCCATACGCTCCTGGGCCTCTAACCCTGCTGCCTCTAGACCTGCTTGGCTAGCCAGGACTGGTGGCTGCACATTGTCCAGGCTACCTAGGATGATGAGCAGTGGCTGGAGGCATTCCATATGACCTGGGTGTAGCAGCATGGCATCCTAGGGGTCGCCGTGCTCTCTCCTAGTGCCCCCTTACCGTGCCTAATGGGCACCCTCTACTCTCACCCACCACGTCTTTGATGTTATATATATATATATATTATAGGGAGGCTGCCTTTTTGTCCTCTTGGACACTGTTCTCCTCTTATACACTGGCCCCATTTCTGTAATGGGTGTTCAGGTACACCCCAGCCTTATGGGCTATGCATGGCTCCAACCACCTCTTTACCCTGCCCCAAGCCTTGCTGATGTAACGGACGTTGTTCGGTCTCACTTGATGTCTCACTGGTACTCAGGCTGTCTGCAGCCCTGTCTCGTTCTGTGCCTCACTGGCGCCTGGGCTTTCCACAGCCTTGTCTTGCTCTGCGCTTCACTGGTGTTTGGGCTCTCCATAGCCCTGTCTTGCACTGCGTCCCACTGGCACTCAGGGGTCAGCACAGTCCCAATGCTGCGCCCTTTCTGGCACTTGGGGGGGTGGGGAGTGGGTTGCTGCCCCTCTGCGCCTTCACCGGTGCTCAAGCTCTCCATGGCCCAGTCTCGCACTGCCCCCTCTCTCTGGGGCTGGGGTTCCCATGCTGCTGTGTGTCCCCTATGAGGCCTCCTCCATCCCCTTATAGCCTCACCCAAGCCACCAGTTTTAAACACAAAACACAAGCCCCTAGGCTATAGCAAACTCTAGCTGCCTGGCTATAACCTTATTCCAGCCACCCCTGGGGTGCTCCATTTCTCACCAGTATCAAGCTGCTCATGCATTCAGGCCTCTTCCCTCTGCTCACTCATGCACAGTTCCTTCCCCCTTGGCTGCCAGCAGGGAACTTCCCCCTGGCTTCAGGCCTGGGATTTATATAGGAGCCAGGCCCTGCCCCTTCCGGTCAGCTGACCGCTAGCAGGTGTGCGTCACTGGCTCCCTCTGGTTGCTCTAGCAACCGGCACCTGCATAGTTATCCCAGCTCTACAAGTAGCAGACACCTTAGTGCCCTGTTACACTGTGTCACCTTCCTGGACCTCTCGGGGCAGCAGAGCACCACCTGGAGTGGCAGAACACCAAAATACAGCAGTCCCTCCCTGCAGACACCCAGCTGGCCATTGACCTGCTAAGGCTGGCCATACCCACCAGCCTCCATTACATCAGCCACTTCTTTGGCATGGGCAAGACAACCACCAGGAAGGCCATGCTCTGCATGCATGACCCTCTTGAGGTGGTGGTGGGGTTCCATGCTCTGGAATTCCCCCAGTGCATCAGGGCCCTGGATGGGATCCACATCCCATGTCACCTGCCTGCCCCAAGGTGACCACCCCTACTACAGCTAGAAGGCCTTTCACTCCATTGTGCTCTAGGGCATCATTAACCAGCAGTATGCCTTCACCAATGTGAATGCTGACTGGGTGAACAGTGCTCACAATGCCTGCATCTTCTGGAACTCTGCCCTACCAGTCCTGGTGCAGAGTGGGCACTTTGCACTGGGGGCGCCAGACCTCCAGCTGGGTGCCATGGTGCTCCTGCCCCTCTTCATTGAGGACCCCACCTATCTGCTCCTCCCCTGGCTCAGAGGACCCTTCACTGTCCAGCTGGATCCTTACCAGGCCCACTTCAACAGGTGCTTGGGCTAGACTCATGCCCTGGTGCAGTGTCCTTTGGCCACCTCAAGGGACGCTGGCACACACTCACCACCCGTCTTGAGTTTACTGAGGACAGCATCCCCTGGGTCATTTTTGAGGCCTGCATGCTGCATAACATCTGTGAGGCCTGGGGGGAGCTGTTTCACAAGGCCTGGGGAAAGGAGGTGCAGCAGGCAGAGGACACCTGGCAGTGGGAGCACCAGCTGTAGCAGCAGTGACAGCAGTGGCCTCCTCCACCCTCCCCCTGCCATGGCCATGGGCAAACCGCACACCCACCAGTGGGGGCCAGGGCACTGGGTAAGAGAGGCATTGGCCAACCACCTCCTCCTGCACTCCTTGCTGTAGCCTGCCTGGAAAGTTGCCCACAGACCTCCTCCCCACTGCCCATCCCCAGTATGCTCACTGCATACAGTTCTCAGAAAAAACAGTCTATATGCCCTCACAACAAACAGCTACCCTCAACAACAGAACCCCTGAACCACCCATCCACAATAAAACACCCTTTTCTCTGTGAAAACTATTTGCAATGTGGTTGGGGGCTGTGGGGTGGGGGCACCTAGGAGGTAGAGCCTGGAGACAGGTAGGCAGCACTCTGGCCTCTGGCTGTATCCCTGAGGGTATGCATGATGTAGCAAGACCAGGGGTCTGGGTGATGACACCTGCTGGTCCCCCAGTGCAGGTGGCTCCCCCTCTGGTAGCTGGTGGCTATGACCAGCAAGGTCACTGCATGGTCCCAGTCCCATTTCTGACAGATCCAGCTCTGTGCCTGCATGGACCTGGGGTGAACAGCAGGGCGGGGGCTCCTGGCTGGTGGAGGCAGCACTGGAATTCCATCCAGGCCCATGGGGGGGGGGGCAGGCGTGGTGGTGGCAGTTGCTGGGCTTTGGGAGGCTGCCAGAGGCCAGGTGGGGCTAGGGTCAGGGCCAGGCCAGTAGGCAGCATGAAGATAACTGCCAGGGCCAGGATGGTATCCAGCACCCAGCTTTCATCTTCTATGGCCTGCACTGCTCTGGCTATGACTGCCCTGCTCCCACAGGGCCTCCACCTGCTCATGCTCCAAGGCCAGGAGCTGCACCCTGAACTTCCAGTCCATCCAGTCCTGTTCCTCCTCATGCTGCTGTCTTGCCTTCTCATACCAGTCACACACCTCCTAGTGCCAGTCCTGTGCATCCTTGTGGGCCATGTCCTGTGCCTGCCACCGGTCCTGTGAAGCAACATTCTCTGCCTACCATGTCCATGCATGTGTCCGTTGGTCCTCTGTGATCATTACCAGCCAATCCAGGAGGAGGGTCCAATCCTGGGTCTTCCTACTGCAGAGCTGACACATCCACAGGGCCCCAGGTGCGGGCGGCAGTTATCCCCGAAGCCATATCCCAGCTGCCAACTGTGGCCTCTCCCCCGTGTTTAGCTGCAGGGCCTGCAGAGCCTGTTTGTGAGAGTTTGCAACATTTCTGAGATAAGATCTTCTATACCATGGTTTAACAAGGTTGGAGTCCCAAGTGTGGTTGTGGCCAGGGGTTGAATTACAGAGGGAGCTTGTGGGGGCTGAACCCCCCATAAGAGATGACAGCCCCCTCCCCATAAGAGACTAAGCCTGAAAAGATGTGGGCAGTGGAGTCCCATAAGGCTTGGTCCTTGGACATGTGCTGTTTAATGTCTTCATCAGTGACTTGCATGACGGCGTGGAGAGCACTACATTCAAATTCGTAGATGATACCAAATTATGGGATAAAGTTAATATGCTAGAGGGTAGGGCATGAATCCAGGTGGATCTGGACAGGTTGGAAAAGTAGGCAGAACAGAATAGGATGCAGTTCAACAAGTACAAGTGCAAGGTGCTGCATCTAGGGAGAAGGAATCACCAGCACGCTTATAGGATGGAGAAGGACCTTCTTAGCAGCACAGCAGTGGAAAGGAATCTCAGCGTCATTGTTGACACCATGAACCATCAATGTGACAAAGTGATCAGTAAAGCTAACCACACTTTATCATGCATTAGCAGGTGCATGACAAACATGTCCAGGGAGGTGATACTTCCCCTCTAAGTGACCCTGGTCAGGCTGCAGTTGGATTGCTGCATCCAGTTTTGGGTGCCACACTTCAAGAGTGATGTGGAAAACCTCAAGAGGGTTTAGAGAAGGGCCACTCGTATGGTTAGGGGCCTGTAAGCAAAGCCCTACAAGGAGAGCTTGAGGGCCTTGGATTTCTTCAGCCTCCATAAGAGAAGGCTGACAGGTGATCTTGTGGCCACCTACAAATTCATTGGGGTAGAAGGGGACAGCAAGGAATGGGAGATGCTCTATTTACCAGGGCACCCCTTGGAGTAACTAGGAACAACGCTCACCAACCGATGGAGAACAGATTTAGGTTGGACATCAGGAAGAACTTCTTTACAGTAAAGGTTGCCCCATTCTGGAATGGGCTTCCAAGGGAGGTGGTGCTCTCCCCTACCTTGGGGGTCTTTCAGAGGAGGCTAGACATGCACCTGACTAGGGTCATCTGATCCCA
>NW_005842119.1:676365-699091 GCF_000455745.1 Alligator sinensis | reverse complement strand
CAAGACTCAGAATAATTCAAATCTTGGTCATGGTGCCCCCTGGTGGCTCCATAACCATGCCTCACTGTGTCCCATCTTACCTACCATGCCTTGATGGGAATATAATAAATAGGGAGGCTGCCTTGGACCTTTGCATGGCTCCAGTCTGACTGAACCTCCTTCCTAGGGTTCCCTGGAACCCTACTGGTCCTCTATAGTTCCAGGCCCCTTGCTGGGCCTCTATAGTCTGCTGTGCCCAGTAGGGCACCCAAAGCCTTAACGGTTAATTGCATGGCTCTAAATCCTCCCCTACCTCATGGAGATTACTATCATGTTATTTCCTCTGCAGGATTTCAGTTCTGCAGCAGCTAGGGGCCATGCTCTTCTTCAGCAACTGCTCACAAACAGGGAAGGTGAGGAATATAGAAATGGATGGCAACTTGCGCAGCAGTGACCGCAAGATGATTGAGTTCAGGATCCTGAGGAAAGGAAGGATGGAGTGTGCAGGAAGACTAGCAAGTAAGGCAGAAGACAAGCTTGGCTTAGCAAGAAACTCTTCAGTGAGCTAAAACACAAATAGGAAGTTTACAAGAAATGGAAAACTGGAAAAATGACTAGGGAGGAGTATAAGAGGCTCAGGCATGCAGGGATAAAATCAGGAAGGCCAAAGTACAATTGGAGTTGCAGGTAGCAAGAGACATGAAGGGTAACAAGAAGGGTTTCTACAACTATGTCAGCAACAAGAGGAAGATTAGGGAAAATGTGGGTCTCTTTGGCTTAGTAGGAGCATTGCCAGCAGATTAAGGAAAGTGATTCTTTCTCTCTATGTGAGGCAATTCTTCCCCTCTATTCTTCCCTCACCAGAAGTGAGGCCACATCTGGAGTACTGCGTCCAGTTTTGCCCCCTTCCTCCCCCACCCCGCCACTACAAAAGGGATGTGAAAAAATTGGAGAGAGTCTGTTGAAGGGCAATGAAAATGGTGAGGGAGCTGGGACACAGGATTTACGAGGAGAGGTTGAGGGAACTGGGCTTATTTAGTCTGGAGAAGAGAAGACTGAAGCAGGATTTAATAGCAGCCTTCAAGTACCTAAAGGGTGGTTCCAGAAAGGATGGAGCTGGACTATTCTCAGTAGTGGCAGAGGACAGACGATAGAACAAGGAGTAATGGTGCCAAGTTGCAGCAAGGGAAGTTTAGGTTAGATATTAGGAAAATCTTTCTCATGAACAGAGTAGTGAAGCACTGGAACAGGTTACCCAGAGAGGTTGTGGAATCTCCATCCTTAGAGGTTTTTAAGACCAGGCTAGACAAAGACTTGGCGGGGATGAGACAACTGAGGCTCGTCCTGCTTTAAGCAGGAGGTTCGACTAGATCCTGAGGTCCCTTCCAATGCTAGTTTTCTATGATTTTATTATTCTATCATTTTTTATGCTCAAGTATCAGTGATTGTTATTTGCTTCAAGGAGCTATATTTTATTGCTCAACTTGAAGTCCAGCGCTGTACTATATTAAATGTTCATGCTTCTTGGTAATTCTAATCTATCAACATTGTTCTATATATTCCACCTTTGCACTTGGTGCTAGTGGAAAAAATTAAGAATCAGTTTGTTCAGATTGAAAAACTGAGAATGATTATTTAATCAAAGCAAATTGATTGGTGTGTTGTATAAAAGAAAAAAATGTTAATTTGTAATAAATGTTGTTAATGTTAAAGTCACAAAATGCACATATTTCCCTAAAATTAGATGTCATGAGTTAAGTTAATTATCATACAATTACAGTAATGGAAAAGAAAAACCTAATCAAACATGAACAGCTTGTATAATCATTAACCAGGCTATGGTGAACCATTACTTAATGCTGACTTAAGTGATCTATCATGGGATTCATGGCAGCCTGTTAACTAATGCTTAAACAATTCCATCGGAATTTCAAGCTGTGGTGAATGGCAGTACTCAACCATGCCTTCCTTCTTAGTGTCTGTATTTATTTTTAACTGGTATGAAGTTATGCTAACCCCATCTTGCCAACGTTGCAATTACTAATAATTTTTCCCATATGGCACTAAATCAAATGCTTTCCAGATGAGATTTTCCCCATTTCTCCTGTCTAGAAAAGCTGTTCTTTAGTTAGAGAAAGATATAAAGTTAGTTTGTTACAATATACCTTGGTTAAGCCATGTAGCATTTTTATTTTCTATTTACCTTCGTGTCTTTAATTGTTCTTTTAATTTTTTTTTCTTAAGTCTTACACATTAGCGAGTTCAGTTTTACAGGTTGCTACTTGTTCAGATCAATTTTCTTTCCTTCTTAATGGGAGATCTGTAGTTAAACTGAGGGTTGGTTTTAGTTCAGAAGTTATATGCTGGGTAAGAAATGGGCTGAAGGCAAGATGGCAATGGCTAATGCTGACAGGAGAAAAAATGGAGAGATGTTACAAGTGGACTTTTTTAAGATTCATTCTTGCAATTGATCTTAGTTATTATTTTAATATTCATTTGACACAAGAAGTAAGAGTATTCTAATGAATTTGCTGATGACCAATATTGGTAGGCACTGTCAGTAGAGGGGTGGCTCATAATAATACAGGAAGAATTGTATGATCTTGAGGACTGGAGCAATAGCTAGGTGGGAGGGGGAGGAATTCAATAATACTACATGAAAACTTATGCACTTAAGATAATATTAACAAGAATTTCTGCTCTAAGATGAGAGCTCATCAGTTGGACAGAGGTAGAGAAGGACCTGAGTTACTAGTGAATCACAGATGTTTAGATGCTGTAGGTGTTAAAAAAGGCAAATGAGATCCAAGAATATATCAGAAGACTCATATCCAGTAGATATAGGGAAATCTTAATGGCAATGTGAGAGACACTGGTGAAGGTCTCCTCTGGAATACTGTGTAGAATCATAATCACTAAAGTTCAAGAAAGATTAATTTGAATTGGAACAAGTACAGAGAGACCTTCTACTGGGAAGGTCTACTGGGAAGATCAGGGTAATGGTGAGAGACTTCCATGACAAGAGATAAAAAGTGCTTGGCTTTTTCAGTCTAGCAAAACAAAGGATGAGAGGGGATATGATTTCTCCTCATAAATATGTATAAATACATCCAGGTGAAGAGTAAGTACCAAGGAGGGAAAATAATTACTTAAGATAAAGAATGGTGTTCGCATTACTGCACATGGGTATAAACTGCCTATTAAAAAATTTATGCTAGAAATTAGAAGACAATTTCTAACTATCAGGGAAGATTCATAGATTCATAGATGAAGGCTCAGAGGGGACCTGAACAGATCATCAAGTCTGCCCCCCTGCTCTGGGCAGGAATGAATACTGGGTTCATATGACCCCCACTAAGATAAACTCATATAATCCCAGCTAGGTAGTAATCAAGCCTCCTTTTAAAGACCCCTAAGGTAGGAGCCAGCACCACTTCTGTTGGAAGCTGGTTCCAGATCCTGGCCACCCTGACTGTGAAGGAGCGTCTCCTGATGTCTAGTCTGAACCTACTCTCAATCAGCTTGTGGCCGTTATTCCTTGTTACTCCAGGAGGTGCTCAGGGGAACAGGATCTCACCCATTCCCCTCTGGTCCCCCCTGATAAGTTTATAGACTGCTCTCTCAGTCTTCTCTTGTGAAGGCTGAACAGGTCCAGGTCCCTTAGCCTCTCCTCATTGGGCCTGCCCTGCTGCCCCCTGATCATGTGAGTGGCCCTCCTCTGGACCCTCTTGATGCTGTCCACATCCTTCCTGAAGTGCGGCGCCCAGAACTGGACACAGTACTCCAGCTGTGGCCTGACCAGTGTCGCATAGAGGAGGAGGATCACCTCCTTGGACCTGCTCGTGATGAATCTGTGGATACATGACAAGGTGTGGTTAGCCTTCATGACCATTATCTCACACTGGTGGCCCATGTTCATATTAGAATCAATAATGACTCCAAGATCTCTTTCTGCCACTGTGCTTTCAAGAAGTGAGTTCTCCAGCCTATAGGTATGCTGCTGGTTCTTCCTGCCCAAGTGCTGTACTCTGCACTTGTCAGTATTGAATCCCATCCTATTCACATTCACCCACCCCTGTAACCTGTCCAGGTCCAGTTATATCCTGTCCCTCCCTTCTAGTGTGCCCACCTCACCCCAAATCTTGGTGTCATCAGCGAATTTGAACATGGTGCTTTTCACCTCCTCATCCAAGTCTCTGATAAAGAAATTGAACAGTCAGTACAGGCCCAAGGACCAAGCCCTGGGGGAATCCACTGCCCAGCTCCCTCCAGGTCAAATATAACCCATCCACCACCACCCCCTGGGTGCGCCCCCCTAGCCAACTTGTGACCCATCTGACTGTGTAGGCATCAACGCCACAGTCACCTAGCTTTTTAATGAGATTGGGGTGGGAGACAGTGTCAAGGGCCTTCCTGAAGTCCAGAAAGACTACATTCACCGTGACACTTGTGTCCAGTGATTTTGTGACCTGATCGTAGAAGGCAATCAGGTTGGTCTGACAGGACCTGCCCTTAATGAACCCATGCTGGTTGCCCTTGAGCATCCTCCCCCCTGCTAGTCCCTCCCAGTTGTGCTCCTGGATACTTTTTTCAAAGAGCTTCCCCAGGACTGAAGTAAGACTAATGGGCCTATAGTTGCCTGGGTCCTCCCTCCTCCCTTTTTTGAAGAAGGGGACCACATTGATCAGAGCACCATGAGTGCTTGTAAAGCCATGCCAGGGTCCCCACGATGACCCCTGCCAATTTCCTCAGCACCCTGGGGTGGAGAGCATCTGGACCTGCTGATTTGAACACGTCCAGCCCCTCCAGAATTTTCCTAACTCAGTCCTCCCTCATCCTAGGCCTGGCGGAGTCACTCCTGAGTCTGTCCTGAATCCCGGTGGGGGAGAAGTCCTGGTCCCTCCTCTGAAAAATGGAGGCAAAGAATTTGTTACAAAGGTCTGCTTTTTCATCTGGTGCAACCACCAGATTGCCAAACATATCCTACAGGGGCCCCACATTGCCTGGTGCCTTCTTTTTACCCCCTATATATTTAAAAAAAGGACTTTTTGTTGTCCTTGATCCTTGTTGCTAGCCCTATTTCTGTCTCCACCTTAGCCTTCCTAACTGCCTCCCTACACACTCTTGCTATGGAGGTATAATCCTCTTTGGTGATAGCCCCCCCTTCCACTGGATGTATGCCCCCTTTTTGGCTTTCAGGCATGAATGCCTTTGGTGAGCCAAGGGGGCTTTTGAGCACTCTTGTCCCCTTGACTTGCGTTGGGACTGTCACCCCTTGGGCTCAGAGGATCGTCTTCTTAAGGAATGACCACTTGTCTTGGATACCTAGTTCCCCTACTCTCTGGGACTGCAATGCCTCTCCTACCAATCTCCTCAACTCGTTGAAGTCAGCCCTCCTGAAGTCAAGGGCTATTGCCTTGCTGCAGCCCTTGACACCCTGCACTGGATGGTGAATTCCAGTAGGTGATGATCGCTATCTCCCAGGTGGTTGAGGACCTGGAGTCCCCCCACCAGGTTGCCACCTGTGGCCAGGACCAGGTCCAGCAAGGCATTTCCCCTGGTGGGACTGTGTACCTCCTGGGTGGAAGTCTTGTATCTCAGCAAGGAACCTATGTGAGCGGTCAGACCTAGCTGACTGCTCCTCCCAGCAGATGTCCGGGTAGTTTAGATCACCCGTGATGAGCACATCCCTTGACTTAACTGCCTCCGCAAGCTGACCTGAGAATTCCCGGTCCAGCTCTTCCCCCTAGTTGGGTGGTCTGTAGTAGATACCCACCATTAAGTCCCTTTCCCCGAGACCCCCTTGTATTCTGACCCAGAGCACTTCAGCCTGCCCCTCCTCTGACCCCATCCTGTTAGTTGAGAATGTTTATTGCTCTTTGACATAGAGTGCCACCCCCAGCTTTCCTCCCCATTCTGTCCCACCTGTATAGTCTGTAGCCCCTAATGTTTACCGCCCAATTGTGGGTTGAATCCCACCAGGTTTCAGTGAGCCCTACTATGTCTGGGTTTGTACTAGCTATCCGGAGGGTGAGTTCCTTCTGCTTATTCCTCATACTATGAGCATTAGTGTAAAGGCATTTAAGGCCTCCTGTTGGTGCATGTATCCGTCCATGTTTCCTAGGGCTATCTGGACCCTTGTCACTTACCTGGGGACTTCTTGTGCTCGTCACTTGTCTTGGCTGGGAGGTGTCCTCATGTCCTCCTGTGGCCCCATCCCCTGGCGAAGCTAGTTTAAAGCATGCCGTACAAGATCAGCCAACCTGAAAGAGAAGATGCCTTGCCCTTAGGGGAGAGGTGAAGCCCATCCCAACTAAGCATGCCCCCTGCACGAAAATGTGGGTCGTTGTCCAGAAACCCAAGGCCTGCCTGGTGACACCAACTCTGAAGCCTCCGGTTGACCTCATTGATGCAGGCCTCGTGACGTTGTCCTCATCTACTTACCAGGAGGAAGTATGGGTTTGAAGCAGCCTACTGATCACTTAAAACACTAGAAGAAATGGAGGTAAGCAACCTTACTGGTTGTGTCTACACATGCAATTAATGTGCATGAATAAACTCCAGGGCTTATTGCTCCAGAGTTTTTTGCTCTCAGGCTTGATTTTTGAATATGCGCCCAGTAGCAAAAAACTCGGGTAAATTCCTCTGGAGTTTAGTTCTTAGTTGTTGTTAGGGCTGGAAGGGACCTTGCAGCTCATTGGGTCCAGCTCCCCTGCACTTGGGCAGGAAAGACTGCTGGGATCAGATGACCCCATCAAGATGTGCATTAAGACGCTTTTTGAAGATTGCCAGAGTGGATGACTATATCACCTTTGTAGGGAGCTAGTTCCAAACCCTCGGTACTCAACTTGTAAAGACGTTTTTCCTTATATCTAGCCTGAAGCAATCCTCAATCAGCTTGTGCCCATTATTTTTTGTCCTCCCCTGGGGGGCCTTGAGGAACATATGCTCCCCCAGGCCCTGTTGTATGCCCTTGATATACTTATAGGCAGCAGCACATTAAATCCTGTCAGAGCAGCTCTGGCTGGCAGGAGTCCAAGGCTGATCCAGCTGGGCTCAGTGTGCTGTGGAGGAGCTGGCTGGGACACAAGGGTTCTTCAGGGTAAGGCTAGCTGGCAGGCAGCCCCTGCAATGAAGCACCCTCATGCCACAGCCAGCCAGGCAGTGTCTAAATGTGGGCTGCTGTGTGAAAAAATTCTGGAGCAGGCTAGTACTTGCATTTACAAGTACTAGCCTGTTCTGAAATTTATTAGTTTCCTGTGCCCTACTAGGGCACACTTGTAGATTTAGAGACATTTACTGCAGAGCTAATTAGGCAGCTCCACAGTAAATGTCTCATGTAGCCCACTGATTTGAAGATGGACCTAGAGTAGTCTATGAAGGAATTATACACTTGATTGCCTGTAATAGCAGGGGCCTATGCTCAGCATGTGAGGAGGTCCCAAGCTAATCCCATGTTCCTATGAAATATGCAGCTTCAGTTTTGTCTACATGCAGAAGGTTGTGACCTCTACAAGGACACTGAAAAAACTTCTATATCAGAGTTTTGTGTTTAAAAATCTTATTTCCACCATAACCCCTGATTTTCAAATCCTGATGTTTTTAGAACATTGTATTTTATGAGGTGCAATCAACATGTGCTTCTAGACTGAAGTGAACTGTTTAATAGAAGACTGATTATAGGTTATATTAGCAAATATGATTGTATAATTCTTTGTGCTGTGCTTTACATTAATTTGTATTTTGCCTTAAAACAGTAGGATGTTTAGAGAATCTGGAAGAGAAGGAGGTTTAAATTAACTCTCTGTACAATAGGGGAGGCAGCACAAAAGAGCTTACATAGGGAAAATTAGACCTATCGCACTGATTCTGACATTTCCCACTGTCTACAAGTGAGCCTGAAACAGTGACCAATGTCACTGCTAATGAGGAGGAGGGAGCAGAATGCTTTTGTTGTAGCTGCTTTTGCTGCATGTTCCATCACTGATGACCTCCCCAGAGCACATCTCTGAATAAGCAAGCTGTTGGTATGGAAGCACCCACCTCATATAACAATAGTGTGAAATGCATTATGTTCATTCCCTCAGATACCAGAGCCTTTGCTAACAAGAAAGAAACTAATAGACTCAGCCATGCTGCAGTAAAGAACAGGAACGAAAGAGAGAGAGAGAAAGAAAGAAAGAAGGCATGTTGCTGTTATTTCAAAAGGTACTGGATGTTAAAGTGCAGTTCTTATAATTGTCTTGTCACATTTTGTGATTTTTGAAACTGAAAAGTAGTTTAAGATCAGATACTGACTAGAAGGTTGTGAAGGAAAGGCCTGAAGTTGCAGACAGAATTCTGCAAAGGAGAAGTGAATGCTGAAGAAAGATCCTTGTGAGAAAATATGCTAGGAAGAGGGAGGGTCTGAAATCTGATTAACTGTGGCAAGCCAAAAAAAAAAAAGCCCCTAGTATGCTATGGCCAGGATATAAATAATAATGAGGATAATATTAATAATAAATGATGTAATAATACACAATTAAGGTAAGAGTTTGTGTTTGGAGAAGAGGGGGAATAAAAATGCCTGGGGTAAAAGGAATAAGTCCAAGTACAAAATGAAGACATTTCAAAGATGTAGTAAATTTCACAGGATACATTATAAAACAAAGGCACATTAAACTGTAATAGTTGAAGTCACCACAAATATTCTTTGACCCCCATCACTTATGCTAATGTTATCCCAGAAAATTCTACAGAACCACTACCAGGACTTCCCAACTCATTCATATGACAATTCAGTTCAGGAGAAACAGAACTGGCTTTTTTCCTGAAGTTTGACCAGTGTATAATTTCACCTTTTATAACTTTGGAATATATTTAAAATGTTCCTTGTAATTTTGCTCTGAGGATCTCTCTCAATGAAATATAACCACAAATGTTTTAATCTACAAACATGCCTTCAACACATTCACGATAGGGGCTGTTTCTGATCTCCGGCTAGTTTTATAGTTTCTATTATATCAGTTCTCATTGACCCTACCATGCACAGTCTCCTGGCTATGCATACTCATAGCCAACTAAAGGAGTATGGTAACATGGCGCCTTTATTACTGGTATAGCCAAATTTTCCCCTCCTCCAGATGAACTTCTGTTTCTATGGTGTCCTTTGCTTCAATGCAATTGCTGACAGGGATTTACTGAATTAACCTAGATGGCTTTAAGCCCCAATTCATGCTGGTGCAGCGTGTCTATATCGGGGGTTTGCACTGGTATAACTAATTGATTTATTTACTGCTGTGAAAATTTTCTTAACAAGAGAAGGCCTAAAGTGCTGTCCATGCTAGCTCTGTTGTTTGCAAGTAATCTCCCTCAGCCTGTCATTAGTATAAATCTGTCCTATTTAAGATTCCCATAGAGCTCATTTGCACATGAGTCACACAATAGCAGAGTTTACTTTCTCAGTTCCCTTTTCCATGAAGATGCTAGAAACAAATGGGCTTTATATGAGCTGTCTGCATTTCTCTGAAAAAGTTGTAGAATTATAGAAAAGTAGAGCTAGGAGGAACCTCCAGTAATCATGCAGTACAGTGGTCAGCAATTAGTGGATCTTGATTCACCAGTAGATCTTGGAGCCTCTTGGAGTCGATCCAAGCTGGGGTGGGGAGCTGAGTGCCTGTGTGCATGCACATGTGCACCCCAGCCCAGCAGGTCAATCTGTGGGTGAGGGAAGGGGTAGGTGCTAGATCAAGGCCCCCACGGTGAGGGACAGTGTTACAGAGGCAGGAGCAGGAGTAAGTTGAGTGGGGCCCTGGCCGGGTGGGATTTACCTACTGCGGAGATGCACCCCCAAATAATTTTTTCTTGATCTACCCCCCTTCCCTCCCCACAGACTTACCTGCTGGACAGGAGGGAAGGGGGTGGCAGTGAGCTCCTACTTAGAAAGTTTGGAGACCACTGATGTAGTACAACTCTACAGCAAAGGCAGGATCATCCCTATCCAAACCATCCTTTACAAATCCATTGTCTAACTTACTAGTAGAACTACACAGTCAACACTGACACAACTACCATAACACCCTAACCTGCCACAGGTAAAGCAGAGGGACAACAAAGGTGAATGTTGTGCTGCTATGAGGGTTGTTAAAATATGCTCAAGAAATTCAAAGAAGAGGACCATGCCCTCACTACAGAAGAAGGCATCTATCTGACCATGGGGCCAAATTTCTTCCTGTCTCCAAATATGGTGATCAGTCTGCCCTTGGACAGAGGAGAAGCATCCTCTAGCAAGGGACCTCTGGGTTTAAGTACCGGCAGAAAAACTGGCACACTCCAGTAAAAGTTCCCAGCCTTGGCTGCAGTCAGCTCCCAATGCTTCTGAGAAAGGCAAAATAAAAGAAAAACCAACAACAAAAAATCCAACCAATTTAACCCCCCCCCCCCAACAAAGTAACCCCTTCCTTCCCCTGCCAACACACACAGTGCAGGTAGGGAAAATGTTCCTTCCTGGCGCCATGTGGCAACAGCAAATTCCAGAAGGATGGGAAATACCCATAGTAGAACATAGGCATAGCTGACCAGTGGCTGTCCAAATTCTTCTTGAAAATGTGCAGTGATGGAGAGTCCACAACTTCCCTAGGTAGCCATTTCACTGCCTTACAGTTCTAACAATGAAAGAGTTCTTCCTAATATTCACTCAACCTACTTTGCTGCAACTTCAAACCACTGTGTCCTTTTCTCAGCATTATGAGAGAAAAGGTGTTTTTCCTTGTCTTTATGGCAGCTATTCAAGTATTTGAAGACGGATATCATGTCCCATCTTAAGTGCCTTTTCTTCAAGCTGAACATGTCATTCCCTTCATAGTTTCATAGATGTTAGGGGCTGGAAGATACCTTAAAGATCATTGGGTCCAGTCCCCCTGCATTTGGGCAGGAAAATGTCTAATCTCTTCTCATCATACTTGCCTTCAAAGCCCTTTATCATTTTTATCACTTGCCTAGTAGACCCTTTCAAACTTCTTCATGTCCTTTTTAAAATAAGAAGCCCAAAAATTCACTCAACACTTTAGATGAGGCCTAACCAGTAAAGGCACTATCAAGGCCCACATCTTGTGCTAATGCTTCTATTGATGCATCCCAAAACTGTATTCACCTTTCGCGGGGCTGCATCACACTGCAGACTCACACTTAGTCTGTGGTCTACCAAGATTCCTAGGTCCTTCTCTGTAGTGCTGCCATTCAGCCAGGTATCACCCATCTTGTCTATGTGTTTTAATTCTTTTTTATTGAACTTCATCCTGTTAGCTCTAGCCCCACTTTCCATTCTGTCAAGATCCTTCTGAATTGCACTCCTATCCTCCAGTGTGTTTGCAATCCTTCCCAGTTTTGTCATCTGCAAATTAGCTCAAGAAGGTCTCTACTCCAGCATCCAAATAATTAATAAACATATTGAACAGCACTGGGCCCTGGACAATTCCCTGTGGGACTCCATTCAAAACTTCCTGCCATGGATCCATTTATAATTACCAATAACTGAGGCAGTTGTCTATCAACCTTATAGCAGTTTTGTTTAGTTCACATTCCTCCAATTTGTTTATGACAAGGTCACATGGGACTTTGTCAAAAGCCTTGCTGAAGTCCATATACACTATATCCATGACATTCCCTTCATCCACCCAAACAGCTAAAGTTTATCATAGGAGGAAACCAGGTTTATTTGACACAATTAGTTCTTAGCAAATCAATACTGGATGCTTGTGATCAGGTTTTCTTTCTCCAGATGCCTGCAAATGGCCTTCATTAGGATGTGCTCTAGTAACTTCCCAGGTATTGAGGTGCAACTAATTGTTCTGTAGTTCCCTTGGTCCTCCTTTTTGCCTTTCTTAAAGACCGTTCTGTTTCCAGCTTTCTGCTTTTTAGACCAGGGGTTGTCCACTGGGGATATGCGTACCCCTGGAGGTACTTGAGAAGACCCTAGGGGTACACATGGGTGGGGATGGAGCAAGTGAGGCTGGCACAGGCACTGCCTGGCCAGCTGGATGTTGGGGGGGGAGATAGCATGTCGTCACCCACTACCCTGCTCCACATCCGGCTGTGTGCCACCACCCTCCCTCCCCCCCTCCACTCTGGGGGTACACTTATTAAAAAAGGTTGAAAACCCTTGCTCTAGACTGCTCTGTCCCCTGGGTATAGCTTCTGATATCCTCACCTCTGCCTTTTCCTCAGCTGTTCCACTCCAGCATTCTTGAAAGTGTTTGCTGACTTCAGTACATTTTTCTTGAATTCTGAGGACCCTTCTTCTTCAAGTAGTTGTATGTTGCTACTTCTCTTCTTTTCCCTTTGGCTTCTTTAGTGCCAGCCTCTCATGATTCCTGTCCAAGAAGTCTTCATTGTACCTGCTAGTGTGTTTCCAACCTTTAAGTCTTTTCCTCCAAGATTCATACCACCTTACACTTAGTATGAAATGCTCCTGACCCTCTGGGAGGAACATGAACATAGCACATCTCATACAAGTTACAACTGCTCGTGTGAGATCCAAGCAGTTCCAATCTCCATTTATGTTCCTTGGTGGACACTCAGGCTATGAAATATAAAGCAAAGAAAAAGAAAGAAAGACAGGGGAACTATGCCATAGATGCACACACTCGTGTACCCACACAAATACACAAACAGGACCCTAGCATCCTTGTTGTGTAGCCTCCTGCAACAAAATCCTAGGCAAACTAATTTTCTGTTTGCTGATTTCTTGTTTGCAAGCACTGCCTTTCTTTATAAGACTGCCTAGCCTGGGCCTGTCTGGATTTCCCCTCAATTAGCTAAACCACTTGAAGTAAATCACACACACTGCCCTGTTAAGCAGTCACTCCAAAACAAAAGTAACAACAACAAATTCCAGGCACAAGTCAAACACCCAGGCACCACCCATCAGACACAAAGACCAGAAGGTCTTCAGACCACCAGCTCCTAGAAAAGTTCCTTTCTTCCTCTCACAAGAGTTCCCAAGCAAACTCCCTCTTTTTCTTGCTCCTCTGTTTGTCTTATTGTCAGCACGCATCTGTCCATTGTGTGAAAACATTTTCAAGGGAGTCAGAACTTCTTTAATTGGATGCATAGAGTATGTGCATAAAGCCTGTGCATATTTCTGATTACTGACTGGCTGAACTGCATCTTTGTAACTCTTCAAACTGAATTTCTGGCAGTATTTACAAATTTGGAATTTGCTTTCCCAGATTACCTTAATATAGTTGTTTAAATTTTGTCATTACTGATCCTGATACTACATTTATGTAACACAAGATACATTAGAATTGAACACACCATGCTGTGGAGAAGGTTGGCTCAAACATAAAAACTATGAGATATTATTTTCAAAAACAATATTTGCAATGTGGCATTAAATTTGGGGGCAGATTTCACCTTCATTACTCAGACAAAACATCTCATTGGCAGCCTCAACATGAGATGCTGACTGAACAGTAACAATTTTGCATACCCAAGTGTTAAGTGACTGTTCAGTAATCAGCGTTACTGCTCAGTAGCATCTCCGCACGGTTTCCTGGTGACACTGACTGTGCAGTAGCTCATTACTACTGCGCAGTAGCATCGCGTCATGGTTCATGCTATGTGATACTACTGAGCAGTAATAAGTTACTGCACAGTAAGTGTCTCACGTAGACACAGCCATTGATTTCAGTGGGAATGTTCACATGTATAAAACGAGTACAAACAATTATATCCTTGGTTTGGAATTAGAGATCAGATCTAAGTTGAAGTAATAAACTCTTTGTGGAAGGGACTGTATTATATTCATGTCTAGTCTAGTGCAATTGGGGTCTGAATTCTGATTGTAGCTTCTCGTTACTTATGTAATACAAGCTAATTGTAATAATGAATAATAAATCAATCAAAGCCTTCTGTTGATTTTAATGAGCATTCGATCTGGCTGTAGATGTACCACTGCTCTGGGTTTATCTGTTAGCTTTCCACTTGAATGATTATGTCTCCTTCCAGAAGAGCAATAGGGGAAATCCAGGGCCCAGTGAAGAAAATGAAAGAAATCCCATTGACTTTTCTGGGGCTTAGATGTCACCTAGTATGTCTAAGTATATTGCCAGCTGACAAATAATCAAAGCAGTTCTTAATATTTCTTTATTGCCTTGGTATCAAAGACATTTCAGAAATCTTTTTTACCTGGAGGCTGAAGCATTGTTTTGAAGAGTTCATTTCAATCCAGTTCTAATATTTCATTTCAGTTAGATACAGAAGGGTTCTTTCCATGTTATTTACTTCAATACTATTAGTTTCTAGTCTCCTACACTCATCCAATAATTGTGAAATGGAAAATACATTAGAAGCATGCAAGTGAATGGGATCCAATTGTCTCATTAATGAACTATTGTATAGAACTCATGAGGGTTGCAACCTTTGTCAGGGTAAGAATTGTGCTTTTATGAAGAGCATATATTTGAACAATACCCTTCTGCAACCTGATCCAGCAAAGAAATGGTACTGAAATAGTACATTGCAAAAACAGATAAAGAGAGATTTGTACGTGAGTACTTCTTGATTTGCTTAAATCATAAACCCATATCTCTGTAATGGTTTAAAGATGTTCATATCCTTGGAAAAAATGGTTTTCAAAAGGAAATAAACATAGACAAGTTAATTTTAGTTTTTACTGTAGAAGATAACTTGCTGCCATGCTGATGGCCTAATGCAAAAGGAAACAATATTTTCACATATAAAATGAATAACCTTTGTTCTCTTAAGTATATTTCTGCAACCACATACTTTTCTGCTCTTTTATTTATTGTAAAAGACAGATATGAATCAGTAATGTAATTTTCAGGGGAAAGATTTTGCTATAGTCCAGAAATGTGAACTTTTATCCTACAGTTTTATGCATTGCAAGAACTGTTGAAAATTAGGTAAAATAGGGTTTGATAGTCAATGATGAGATCAGCATTAATCTAAGGTCATTTACTAGGTTTTGTACAAAAGCTACATATGTCTTTTTCAGCAGATATATGCATGGCTTTCATGTTGTTGTTCAGTTCATCTATTCCTTTTCCGAAGTCAATGATAGTAACTGTGTCTAAGCAGTCCATGCCATAGCCCCAATATTTATTAATTTGCCAATAAGAACCTCAATAAATTAAATTATTTTTGTCAGAGCTATTCAAAAATGGCAAAAATAACCACATTCACTGTAAAGTATTTTTTTGACCACAAGAAAGTGTTATATTGTTTTATCAACTTCTGATATTACTAAGCCATTTATAAACACTTGCTTGATTTATGCCACTGTTTTTTATTTTGTGTCAGGTTGGTGTCTAGTCTCAAGAGGTTGGTGGAGTGTCTCCAAGGTCTCAGGTTATATGCCTTCAAATAAACACTTGCACCCTTATGGGGAAACAGTGGTAAAGTCCTAGAAGGTGACATTACATTTTATCAAAGAACAAGAAAAGCCTTGAAGTACAAATTAGTGCTCTCTGGCACCTCTCGGAGGTGTGAGTTCATTGGGATGAGTCCTACTCTGCTGGTGGACTTAATTCTCTTGCTGCAGGATTGACGTGCATGTGTCTTGCTTCTCTCAACAACACTGTTTTTGTCTTGCTGGCTTGACACTTCTTCCCTCACTTGCTCCATTGAAAGTCAGGCAGCGGATAAGTCAACTGCTTACTCCCACCCTCATGCTAAGAGATGCCATCCCCCACCCCACCTAATGAGTTACTTTCTTGGATGGGAAAACTTCAAACAGCTCCTCATACATCCTCCCTTCAGCACATCTGTCTTACCCTCCCAAGTATCACTACAGCCAATTTTATCTCCCATAGCACATGCCTTTATAATATATTAAGTCATTGCAAACAGTCTAATAGTATACATTTGATGACTTGGCTGCCTTTAGCCTGCTGTATTGGTTAGGTTTGGGAGAAACCTTAATTTGGTGTGCAGGCGTGCTGGAGTGTTCCTGCTTCCTCATCTTGCATCCCCTCTGGCCAGAGGTCTGGATTAGACCTCCCTAGTATCAGGACCTCCCTATTATCAAGACCTGTACACCACAGGTTCAGAGTTTGGGAGTCCACACTAACAAGTTCTGTGTTCCATCCTGCAGCCAATTAAGCACATTGCTTTTAAGCAGCACACTGCCAATAGACATGATCCTGGGTGTCCATCTTGGATTTGCTGAGAACCAGGCTCCAGGAACCCCTGAAGCAGTCATCAGTGAAGGAAGCCAAATTGTTGCCATCAATTTGTGTTACACTCAAAACAAAAGAAATAGAGCTATACAGGCAGTCCTTGGACTTACAACACAATTAGTTCCTGAAAACCATGTCTTAAGTCACAACATTGTAACTTGGAACCAATTTTCTCATAAGAAACAATGTTATAAATGGAGGATTGGTTCCTGAACCAAGGCCTGATACCCTATTTTCACCAGAAATACCCCAGAATGTTATACTCAATCAATTATAGATGAGTAATATAGCTACATTAATATATTTATATTGTAGATAGCAATCATATTGATTTAGAAGGACTTCTTTGAGGTGACTTTGCTGGACTTTTTGAAGGGCTCTTGGTTGGACTTTTTGAAAGGTTCTTGGTTGGAGTCTTCTCAAGTCTTGGCTGCAGGTTTTTCTGGAGTCTTGTCTGCTTTCTTAAAGAGTGTCCAAGGATGTTTGACAGATGTTCTCCAGGGAGATGAGCGACGCAGTGAACTTGTTTGCTGGCATGGCATTGCATCGGATCAAGCATTGTAAGTTGAAACTGGCATTGTAAAGTTGAAACAGGGTCTCAATTTATAAACGTTGTAAGTGCAAAATGTTGTAACTCAAAATGCTGTAAGTTGAGGACTGCCTGTAGTTTCATAGTGCTTAGGGTCAGAAAGGACCTAAACAGATCATCAGGTCCGACCCCCTGCCCTGGGCAGGAACGAGTGCTGGGGTCTTAACACCCCAGCCAAATATCTGTCCAGCCTCCTCTTGAAGCCCCGCAAGGTAAGAGAGAGCACCACCTTCCTTGGGAGTCCATTCCACAGCCTGGCAGCCCTAACTGTAAAATAATTTCTCCTGATGTCCAGCTTGAACCTTCTCACTAACAATTTGTGGCCGTTATTCTAGGAACCCCCAGTGGTGCCTGAGGGAACAGAGCCTCACCCAATTTCCGCTGGTCCCCATTGGTGAGTTTATAAATGGCCACCAGATCCCCTCTCAGCCTTCTGTTGTGGAGGCTGAATAGATTCAGGCCCTTTAGCCTTTCTTCGTAGGGCCTGCCCTGCTGCCCCTTGACCATGCAAGTGGCTCTCCTCTGGACCCTCTCAATGCTAGCCACATCCCCCAGCTATGACCAACATGCTGGTGCCAGACTGCTGAAACCTGAAGGCAACAGCCATACCTGTGTCAGCCGACCGTGTAGTTAGTGGAAGTGCATACTATGTTATACCTATAGGGCATTTTTGGACAGGATAGTATCATCTGTCCTGTAAGAAGTATCTGGTTAGTTCACTCACCAGGATCATTGCCTTGGAGATAGTGGGCTGCTATCTTTAGCTTGTGGTTGCCATACACAGAACAGTTCCTTAAGTCTCCATAACCTTGGATGTGGTGTGCCTTGAATGGTGAGTGTATGAAGACTTGGGACCCATGTTCTTTCAATCTATCTTTATAAGTCATGTTTCCCAGACCTCTAAATCATTTGTGGTACTCTCCAATGGACTCTTCCTAACTTGTCCACATTTTCCTTCAAAAGAGCATCCCAAAACTGGACACTGTACTACAGATTAGGCCTCACTAGTGTCAAGAGATTGGGAAAATCAATTTTTTTGATTTGCAAGTGACACTTCTATTAATATAGCTCAGTACATTGTTGGCTTTTTTTCACTAAGACTACACTGTTGGCTCATGTTCAGCTTATAGTCCACTATGACCCCCTAGGTCCTTTCCTGCAGTATTTCAGCCTAGTAGTCTTTCCTCAGTCTGTTTTATCCCAAGTACAAGGCTTTGTACTTGTCTTTTTGTTTAATTGACTTTGTACCATTTCTCCACTTTATCCAGGTCATTCTGAATCCTAATCCTACCCTCCAGAGTGTTTGCAATTCCTCCCAACTTCATGTTATCTGCAAATTTGCTAAGTGTGCACACAATCCCATCTGCTAAATTAATGAAGATATTAAACATTACTAGACCCACCCATGACAGAGCCCTGGGGAATTCCATTTGAAATCTTCTCTGAACTGCACATTGAGCCATTGCTGTTACAATTTGCTCTCATTATAACTGAAGTACAGGCAAGCTCTTAGGCCTCTGACAACAAGCCTGAGGCTAACTTCCAAAAGGAGTTTGAGTAGAATCAAGACTTCTGAATTCATACTTGGAGACATAGCCATATTATGCAGGAAGTGTTAGACGTCATTCAGCATGAAACAAAAATTTTTGCTACAGATCAGAGCAGTTGCCTTAGTAACCATCCAGTTACTGAGGTAATGGGCCATCTACTGAATGATGGGACAGCCTGGTAGATAAGTACAGGGACAGTGGGATGATTAAAGAAGTTAGAGAGAACTTACTGCTCCAAAGAGTGGCAAAGATTATGTACTCAAAGCCTTCTACAGCGCTTCAGGCACAGCAAAAAGATTGAGAAGAACACCCACAAGCATTTTTACTTAGTGTGGCTGGATTCTGCCACAGATTTCATTAGTAGAAGGAATCTCAGAGCAGAGAGAGGGGCCCCTACCACTGATAGAGTTCAGCACATCTTTGCAGTTGGTAGCATTAGAGCACTTGAAGCTGATGCCAGACTAGAATGGGACATCTTACCTTCTGACAATTATGGATCATTATGTCAAATGCATGCCAAATGTATCCCTTAAATCAAAATTATTCTGATCCTACTTTGTCATAATTTCAATACCAATGTTAAATAGGTTATATTTAAAAACAAACATCTAATAAAAATATTAACAAATTATAATAAAATAACAATCTTTAATAAGACAAAGTATTATTAGCAAATAGTCCAAACTATTAAAATAACTTATAGTAAATTAATCTGTGAAATGAAAGTATTAAGCCGTATATATTTTCTGCCAAAGTTTTGATTGGCAAATCATCTAGCTGAAGGAAGTCACTGGCTAAGAACCTGGAACCAGGGTTTGTTGAAGTTTAAAACAAGCTTTTGATATGACTAGGCTCTTGTGCAGTTAAAAAGTGACTTTTTTCTTCATTTCAGTATATTAATCTAGTTCACAATTCTAGAACTGGTTCACTCAAAATTGAGAAACTGGTTGGGAGCTGATAAAGGAGAGAGTACATTTTTCCTTTAATCTCTGAATAAGGAGAAGGAGATTTGAGATGAGATACATTGCTTCTAAAGTCTTGAAGAGCTTGGTGATCAAGTAACTATAAGTTCAATATACAAACTATGTTTTGCAAGCAGATATATCTTTTGTTTACCCTGGCTAGCAAAGAGAAGCAGTATCTAGTGCAAAGTTTATATTTAATTGTAAATCATAGTTTAATGTTTACCAACCAATAATTAATCAATTTTGTTTTAGAAAAGTAACTACAAAGAATATATGCAAAAGCAAGATTTAAACTTTTATGTAAATCTAAAGGCTCTTTCTACATGTTACAGGTACTGTGCAATTAGCTGGTTAATTTCAGTGTAATTAACTGAAATCAGCTACACATGCAAAATATCTACCACACCATAAAAAGGTCCAACCAGCTATAAAGCTAGACCTCAAAAATGTGTACTAAACTTTGAAGCTAGTTAGTATCCAGCTTTAATTTGCATGTGTAATAGGGTCACAGCAACTGCATCTCACAGCTATGAGGGTGTGTGGAGCACCCCCATGGTTGGGAGCCCCTCAGGTAAAGAGGCTCCCAGTCGCAGAAGCTTTCTTCTTACCAGTGCAGGAGGGGCTTCTGCTGCATGGGCAATAAGGCATGATGGGATCTTTTATATATGGTCTTGCAATTGTGCCACCTGCGGTACATGTGTAGCATGACAGGAGGCATGCTTGCGTGTTGTGCGTTAGGTCTCATTTCACCTTTACCTGCACATGAAGAGAGGCCCAAATTATCTTGCTTACTAATTTAAATTATTTTTGAAATCAGACATTTTAATCACTCTGATTTAAAGTAATCTGCCCTATTTTATCCTCACAACTACCCTTGACTGCATAGAGTATGTGTAGACGAAACAAGGGTTGTGTGTGCACAACACTTTAAAGCGAGCTAAATGCTTTTGCACCACTTTAATAGTGTCAGTGTTGGTATGCGTTGGCGGTGTATAGCGCATTAATTCCAGCCACTGTAGGAAATTCGGCAGCGTAATGCACCTTAAATGACTTGGGGAACGACATACTAAAACTCCTCTGAGGAGTTTTAGTTTGCTGCCCCTACAGCTGCGGAGCAAAGCACCAGGCTCCGTGCAGCTCAGGAGCTCTGCAGGAAGCCCTGCAGGAAGCCTGGCAGCAGCATGGGAAGGCAGGCTCCACCCAATAAAAGCCACGAGCCTGATCTTTTTTCTCCCCGCCCTGGAGCTTGCCTGCCTGCCTGCCTTAGCTGCACAGGGGCCTGGTGCTTCCCTTTACAGCTGCGGTGCCCCCCGGGACCACCTGAGCTGGGTGTCTGCGGGCGGATGCCACCGGGCAGGGGGGCAATGATGCTGCAGAGGGAAACACCAGCCCACCCCCCCCGCATCCCAGGGACCGCTCCACCCGCCAGCAGCTTGGCCTTCCTGCCCCACTGCCGGAGAGGCAGGTAAGTGCAGGCTGTGTGCATGCCACGGGGGTTTAAAGGGCCCTAAATTGAAGCAATGGTTTTAAAAAACCTACCACTTCAGTTTAGGGCCCCTGTTTCATCTACACACACCCACAGATACTACCTTTTCACAGATGTGAAATTGAAGCACAGTACATATTAAGTAACTTGCCTAAGTTAAGCCACAAAGTTTGTTCCATGATCTGAACTGAGATCTGTGTCTGATCCCAGTGCCTTTTCCATTAGATCATGCCTTCAACCACGTATTTCTTCTATGTGTTCCTTCTCTAACACACCCAGTCCTGACTGAGGTCTCTGAATGCTACTATTACAAATAATTACTGAAATAACAACAACTTTTTTCCCCTGTCTCAGGAATTTCAAGGACACTTTAATATCTCTCTCATCTCTCATACTTTATTACAAGACACATTCTGAACAACAAGATTAAAAAAAGACACTGGCAAAATTATTGGCAGAAAAATAAAAAAAAGTTTTATTTGTTTGAAAGTATAAACTGTTGTCTCTTTGATGAGCCAATTCTGGCCACATTTAAAATGCCAATTTATAAATACACAAACAAATGCATAAAACACAGAAGACAGAAAATCTCTCTTCTGGTTTTCAGACACCTCTTTTCCTTTCTTCCTTTTACTCTTTACCAATGCCAGCTAATTAAATTGTTGATTCTTCATCATCTGTTCTTGATTCAACATTCAGAGCTATTAATACTTTCCTAAGGCATATTTTATAGATGAAGTACATAGCCTGCTATAGATAAACTGAAAAGGATTCACTCAGCATCACCCTAGTAAAAGATTGGTTGGAAAGCATGAGGAAACATAGATGTTGACTGTTAAATCTTTTTGAATATTAGAGAAGGGAAAGCAGCTAAATATTAAGAGATGGGAAAGAAGGCATACAAAGAAGGATGTGGAAAGATTGGAAAAACTCTAGCATAGAGTGACAAAAAAGATTAGGGGCCTGGGAACAAGAGTTATGAGGAAAGGCAGAAAGAGCTAGGTTTATTTAGTTTGGGGAAGAGAAGACTGAGGGGGGAATTTGATAACAGTCTTCAAATACCTGAAAGACGGTTTTAGAGAGCATGGACATGTTTTCCGTTTTTTTCTGTGGCCATAGGGGACAGGATTCAGAGCAATGTCTTCAAGATGCAGCAGAGAAAATTTAGGAGATTAAGATAAACTTTCTGACTATGAATGAGGTCAAGCATTGGAACCTCGTCAAGATACCTAGACAAGTTGTAAAATCCCCATCTCTGGAAATTTTCAAGACCAGGTTAGACAGAAGCTTGCCTGGGATAGTTTAGATAGCGACAATCCTGCCTTTCATCACTGGCAATCCCTCACAGTCAAAGATGGTTGTCTTCCATGATTGGTTTATCTGTGGGTTTGAAGTTGGCTGATGAGGCTGATCTGGAATTGACAGACTCTGTTGCAATGTGAGTATGTGTTTCCGCGAGGGGTGGGTGACTCTGGATTCTTGATTTGGTCTGTGACATGCTGTTTCTACCCCTCCCACTTTTCCATCTCCTGTTGTAGTCATAATGTTTCAAAGTACCGAGATCCTTGTAACAGACTCTTTCTCCATTTGCGGTGGTCCTGGCCTGCAAATGGAGCTGATATCAATGTTACATTTTTTTAAGTTGGCCTTGAGGATGTCTTTGAAGCACTTTCTCTGCCCTCGTCTTGAGCTGTGACCGAGCTGGGAGAATAAAACTGGCTTCAGGAGTCTGGATTCAAACATCTACACGATCTGGCCGGCCCACCAAAGTTGAGGTGGGTTTAGGGCATCACAAGGCACAACTGATGTGATCTTCACAACTTACCAGCTACAGGAAAAATTCCAAGATCAAAATAAACTTCTCTACACAGCCTTTTTTGACCTCGCAAAAGCCTTCAACTCTATTAACCAAGAAGTGTTGTGGAGGATCTTTCTGAAGTACAGGTGTTCATCAAAATTTGTCACCATTCTTTCCC
>NW_005842119.1:670762-676347 GCF_000455745.1 Alligator sinensis | reverse complement strand
CTACTCCATGATGGCAGGCAAATGGTGGTTCTCAGTAACAGATTACTGATCCCTTTGAGATTTATTACTGATCCCTTTGAGGTTGAGACAGAGTTAAGCAAGGCTGTGTCATCGCTTCAACATTCTTCTCAATATTCCTAACTATGATGCTACATCTGACCACCAACAAACTTCCAGTCAGAGTGGAGCTAAACTACTGTATAGATGGTAAACTATTTAATCTCTGCTGACTTTGAGCCAAAACCAAGACCACGCCAACCTCAATCAATCCTGCCTTTAGCAGGGGGCTGAATTAGATGACTTCATGAGGTCTATGTCAGCCCTACTTTCCTATGATACCATGAAATTCAGCAGTGCCATAAAAACAGAGGAGGAGGGGCTGGGCAGTCATAGATGCTGTGGAGGGAACAGATGGCATGAGGCACATGGTAGGACCCTGTGGATGCCCCTTGAGGCCCTAGCCATTGCAGAGGGAATAAATGGAACAAGGTAGGCTGTAGGACTCTGGGGGGGGGGCTCTCTATTCCTGTGGGCTGTAACCAATCCCAGCTCTGGCCCATATGCTGTAGATTGCCAACCTCTACACTCAGTTATAGGAAACTAAAGGTGGGCAGCAGCATTTCTGTGAAGGCTCAGACTTAGAAATGCTCAAAGCACACATACTAGATTGAGCTCTTCATGGGTTTTAAGCACTGTTTCACTAAGTTTTTGGATTCCATGTGGCAGAAGTATAGGTGCCTAGCTGATCAGACTAGGGCAGATTGGAGCACGTAGAGAAGCTGAACTTTAGGGTCTAGGTAAATTGCAGGTCAAAGAGGGATGAACCTGCTGAGTTTAAGCACCACTAGGATTAGGTGACCACTGAGTGGGTTTTTTTAATTACAGTTCTGGAATTAAGTTCATAAACTCTCAATCTTGTATGAGGCAGCTAAATCCTTTGTTGAATCTAACCTTACTGACATTCCAGCCACCAGTGGGTGATATAACCACAAATACTTGAGAGGTATCAATTATGCACAGCCTTTTACAAGTGCCAGAGAATCTAGCATTCTATACATAAGAGGATTTAAAATGTTATTAGTGAATATTAAAAACCATAGTTACCTACTTGGCTTTGTACCATAGGAAGACAATATAGGACCCCATGCATGGTAGCCACATTGTACATAATGTTGACACAGTCTAAAACATTCAATTAGTAATGCAGCCTACCTTATCCTGGGGTATGATATATAGTTATACAAGCCATACATAAGTTGTGAAAGAGAACATCGCTGTATGTACATGACCACTGACCTGTAAACACAGAAACAAATGTTTGGTTTAATGGAAAAGGCATTCATAAACTAAGAGTGCTTTAATATGACTATTTTCCTGTGTAGGATGACACAGACATGTATTGCTTGACTACATCAGTGGGGGATTTATAGAGAAAGCTTTATTAACTTGATACAGCTCACTATTCCACCCTATCACAATGGATGTTCCACAACAAAACAAATACAGTTAACAAAAGCCTACAGGCTTTTGTTCAGGGCTGTCCACCTGGGGGCCTGCTATTGCATGAGGCCCACAAAGGGTTAAATTGCAACCTATAGGCCTTGGCTCCTAGAACTGCTGCTTTGGCATTGTTGCTGCTTACCCTGCACCCACCTGCCTGCTACTGAATTCGTCTGTTCTTGATTCAACATTCAGAGCTATTAATACTTTCCTAAGGCATATTTTATAGAAGAAGTACATAGCCTGCTATAGATAAATTGAAAAGGATTTACTCAGCACCCTAGCAAAGGATTGGTGGGAAGGCATGAGGCAAAATTTTAAAGGTATTTAGGTGTTTAACTCTCACTGAAGTCAATGGGATTTACCTATTGATTTTGAAATAATTAAGAACCTTGGAATCAGTGGGAGTTTGGCACCTACATGTCTAAAAGAATCTCTCACAGGCATTGGTTATAATGGGACTTGGCACTGGTGTTTGAACAAAGAATCCTGAAAGAATGGACCCATCTTTGTGCTCGTTGTATTCTGCTGGTGAACTGAGAGCATAACAAAGAATAAACAAGTTGCACAGAGAATACAGTCAGACTCTGTGTTCAGTGATTTCTCCACCAACAGGAAGCTGATGTGCAAAGACTTGATCTTTGATAGCACTTGGCAGAGAGATGACAATACAAAACATTAAAATACCAAAGAGCACTGCTGACACAACTTCCCCAGTGCAATTAGGAAACAGATATGAGGCCCTGGCAGCACTGGAGAATGTAGCAGGGGAAGACGACACATCCACAACAACTACCATGCAGGCTGAGGGACAACCGGGCAGCTGAAGGAAGAGACACCAGGTCATCGTGGTGGGTGACTCCCTCCTGAGAGGAACAGAGGGACCCATCTGTTGCCCGGATCCCACAGTGTGGGAGGCAGTGGTAATATGTACGGGGTGCATGTACACCCCCTGAGAGTACTAGTGCATCCCCTCACAGCAGCATTCCATGCTTAGGCAGCAGGCAAGGGGGGCAGGTGGGAGTGCTGGTGCCCCGCCTTTAGAGTGCCGGCCAGGGAGTGGGGGTAGCAGGAGAAGTGCCGCTGGCACTTCTGGGCATGTCCCTGGCCCTTCCAGGTGCACTGCTGGCACTTCCAGGCAGTGTCCCCTCCGAGAGCCAGCTTAGAGGAAATGCTGCTTCTGGGTCGGCATGCATGACTGGCTGGAGGGGGGCCCCCCCCCCCCGGTCACTGACTAGCTGCTGGGGGGGGCAAGTGCCCCCCTGACTCAGGAGGCACCAGTCGCCCATGACAGGAGGTATGCTGCCTGCCTGGACCCCGGATCTGGGACATCAGTGCGAGGATTCCTGACCTCATCTGGCCCTCCGAATACTATCCCATGGTCCTCATCCATGTGGGCACAAATGATACAGCCAGGAGTAGTCCAGACTGTATCATGAATGACTACAGGGCTCTAGGGGCCAGGCTTAGGAAGTTGGGGGCACAGGTGGTCTGCTCGTTGATCCTTCTGGTCAGTGGGCACCATCAGCATCAAGATGCCTGCATCTAAGAAGTCAACCTGCAGCTCCGGAGTGGGTGCCAGTGTACAGGTTTTGGCTTCTTCGACCACAATCTGCACTTCCACAAAAAGGGCATCCTGGGATGTGATGGTCTTCATCTCTCTTTGAAAGGTAAGAGTCTGTTCTCTTAAAGATTACCCGATCTCCTACATAGGGCTTTAGTACCAAGGGCACCCACTGGGGCCTTAAATGTCTCTACACTAATGCTAGGAGCATGGGGAACAATTAGGAGGAACTAGCACTCCTGCTTGCAAGCAATAACTTCGACCTGGTTGGGTTGACTGAAACTTGGTGGGACCCTACTCACCATTGGGCAGTAAGCATCAAGGGCTATAGGTTGTACAGACCTGATAGAGCGGGGAAAAAAAGTGGGGGGTGTTATTGCTCTTTATGTTAAGGAGCAATACACATCCTCTATAATCAAGATGGGATCAAAGGAGGGGCAAATTGAGGTACCGTGGGTTAGAATACAAGGTTGCTGGGGGGAAAGGGATTTGGTAGTGGGGGTCTACTACAGACTGCCACACCAGGAGGATGAGCTAGATATAAAATTCTCAAGGCAGCTCTCAGAGGCCGTATGGTCAAGGGACATGGTTGTCATAGGTGACCTTAATTACCAAGGCATCTGCTGGGAGGAGCAGTCAGCTAGATCTGACTGTTCATGTAGGTTTCTAAACTGCATACAGGACCTTCATCTAATGCAGGAAGTATATGGTCCCACTAGAGGAAATGCCTTACTGGATTTAGTGTTTGCTACAGGGGATGACCTTGTATGGGACCTACAGATACAGGGTAACCTAGGGGATAGTGACCACCAATTGTTAGAATTCACTGTCCATTGTAAGGTGGGAAAAATAACCAGCAGGGAAGAAGTTCTAGGCTTCAGAAAGGCTGACTTCAATATGCTCAGGAGATTAGTTAGTGAAGCATTGATGATCAACAGCACTGGCGAGATGGGAGTCCAGGAAGGGTGGTCGTTCCTCTAGGGAGCAATCCTTCAGGTGCAGAAGGAGACAATCCCATTGTGTACAAAAGGGAGCAAAGGGGCCAAGAAACCCTCTTGGCTGAACAGGGTAATCCATGAAAACCTAGGGACAAAGAAAGAGGCATATAGGCTGTGGAAGCAGGGGGTAGATACCCACTTGGCTTGCACTTGCAGGGAGTCAGTTAGGAAGGCCAAAGCAGCAATGGAACTCAGGCTGGTGACCAAAATTTAAGGCAACAAAAAGTCCTTCTTCAGGTATATAGAGAGCAAAAAGAAGGTGCAGGGTAACATAGGATGCCTACAGGATAGGCTAGTGCAATTGGTGACAGATAGGAGGGAGAAGGCTGAACTCTTCAATGAGTTTTTTGCCTCTGTATTACTGAACAGGGATCAAGACAAATCTCCCTATTGCATTACAGATAGGCACAGGAGGAACACCAGCCCACCAACAGTCAGCATGGACCTAGTAAAGGGACACTTGGAGGGGCTGAATGTGTTTAAGTCAGCAGGCCCAGATGATCTTCGTCAAAGGATGCTGAAGGCATTGGCCAGTGTCATAGCAGAGCCCCTGGCACCACTGTCTGATCACTCATGGTGCTCAGGTCAGGTCCCAGAGGACTAGAAAAGGGCCAATGTGGTCCCTATGTTCAAGAAGGGGAGGAATGAGGATCCAGGTAATTATAATCTGGTTAGTCTCACCTTTTTTCTTGGGAAAAACCCTTGATAAAATTATTAAGGACCACATTTGTGGGAGCCCAGCAGGCAAAATAATGCTGAAGGGCAACCAGCATGGGTTCATAGCAGGTAGATCCTGCCTAAATAACCTTGTTTCTTTTTACAATGAGGTCAGAAACTGCTTAGATGCAGAAGTTGAGGTAGATGTCATCTACTTGGATTTTTAGAAGGTCTTCAATACAGTATGTCATTCTATTCTCACAAACCAACTGAGCGGCTGTGACATAGATGATTATACGAGTAGATAGGTGGCAAAATGGCTTAAGGGTCACACCAAGAAAGTGGTGGTGGATGGGTTGGTATCGCCCTGGTAAGATGTGGGCAGTGGAGACTCCCAAGGCTTGGTTCTTGGACCTGTGCTATTCAGTGTCTTCATCAGCAGCTTGAATGAAGGTGAGGAAAGCACTCTGTCCAAATTTGTGGATGACACAAAATTATGGGGTAAAGTAAACACACTATTGGGAAGAGATAGAATCCAGGTGGACCTGGACAGGTTGGAAAGTGGGCTGAAAAGAATAGTATGCATTTCAACAAAGACAAGTGCAAAGTGCTGCATCTAGGGAGAAGGAATCACCAATACACCTAAAGGCTAGGGGACTACCTGATATTTTTAACAGTTTCTTTGCCTCTGTTTTCCTGAACAGGGACTGGGATATCCCACCTACCAGAGGTAGGGGCAATCTTGGGGATAGCTCTATCAAGCCTTTAGTCAGTACAGATGTAGTTAGATTCATAGATTCATAGATGTTAGGGTCGGAAGGGACCTCAATAGATCATCGAGTCTGACCCCCTGCATAAGCAGGAAA
>NW_005842119.1:670464-670731 GCF_000455745.1 Alligator sinensis | reverse complement strand
ATCTAACCTCCTCTTGAAGACCCCCAGGGTAGGGGAGAGCACCACCTCCCTTGGGAGCCCGTTCCAGCCCCTGGCCACTCGAACTGTGAAGAAGTTCTTCCTAATGTCCAATCTAAATCTGCTCTCTGCTAGCTTGTGGCCATTATTTCTTGTAACCCCCGGGGGCGCCTTGGTGAATAAATACTCACCAATTCCCTTCTGTGCCCCCATGATGAACTTATAGGCAGCCACAAGGTTGCCTCTCAACCTTCTCTTGCGGAGGCTGAA
>NW_005842119.1:659325-667281 GCF_000455745.1 Alligator sinensis | reverse complement strand
AGGTGGACACACTTGAAGGGAGAGAGAGGCTGCAACTAGATTTAGACAGACTACAAAAGTGGGCAGATGAGAATAGGATGGGGTTCCACATAGACAAATGCAGGGTGCTGCACCTTGGGAGAAGGAATCCACAGCATACATACAGGCTGGGGAGTTCCCTTCTTGAAAGCACAGAGGCGGAAAGGGATCTCGGAGTCATTATTGACTCCAAGATGAACATGAGCTGCCAATGCCAGATCACAGCCAGCAAGGCCAGCCATACCTTGTCATGCATCCAAAGGTGCATCTCAAGCCGGTCCAGAGAGGTGATACTCCCCCTCTATGCGACTTTGGTCAGGCCGCAGTTGGAGTACTGTGTCCAGTCCTGGGCACCGCACTTCGAAAGGGATGCGGCCAGCCTGGAGAGGGTTTAGAGGAGGGTCACCCGTTTGGTGAGAGGGCAGCAGGACAGGCCCTACGAGGAGAGACTGAAGGACCTGAACCTGTTCAGCTTCAGAAAGAGGAGGCTGAACCTGGTGGCTGCCTACAAGCTCATCAAGGGGGATCAACAGCAAATAGGCAGAGCTCTTTTCTCCCCAGCACCACCTGGGGTGACGAGGGACAATGGTAATAAGCTGATGGAGAATAGGTTTGTTCAGGTCCCTCCTGACCCTAGCTACTATGAAACTATGACCTTCTCAGCAGCACAGAGGCAGAAAGGGATCTCAGAGTCATAGTTGATTCCAAGATGAATGTGAGCCATCAATGTGATGAAGTAATCAGTAAAGCTAACCGCACTCTATCATGCATTAGCAGGTACATCACAAACAGGTCCAGGGAGGTGATCCTTCCCCTATATGCAGCATTGGTCAGGTCACAGTTGGAGTACTGCATTCAGTTGTAGGCACTGCACTTCAAAAGGGATATGGATAACCTTGAGAGGGTCCAGAGGAGGGCCACTCACATGGTTAGGGGCCTGCAGGTAAGGCCCTATGAGGAGAGACTGAGGGACCTGGATCTCTTCAGCCTCCACAAGAGAAGGCTGAGAGGGGATCTTGTAGCCATTTAAAAATTCATTGAGGGTTGGGGAGGGCAAGAGGTAGGGGGAGGCAGCAAGAGGAGATGCTCTGTTTACCAGGGCATCCCTTGGAATAACCAGGAACAATGGCCACAAACTGACAGAAATCAGATTTAGGTTGGATATCAGGAAGAACTTTATGGTAAGGGTTGCCACAATCTGGAATGGGCTTCCAAGGGAGGTGGTTCTCTCCCCTACTTGGGGTGTCTTTAAGAGGAGACTGGACAAGCACCTGTCTGGGGTCATATGACCCCCGTGCTCTTTCCTGCCCAGGGCAAGGGATCGGAGTCAATGATCTATTGAGGTCTCTTCTGACCCTAACATCTATGAAACTATGAAAAAATAAGCCAGCAGCCAACTACAATGCCATGTCAGATAATCAACTCCCCTGTAGGACTCAGTTCACAACCAGTTAAGTCAAAGTGCAGTCAACAGGAATATGGAATTGCTGTTCTGCTCCTAATGCAGTATGAAACTTGGATCTGGCCTAAATTTAATTTCCTGGACTTTATCTATATGAGCATATATAGCAGCTGAAACAAACCCCTATTGATCAGAAAACTTTATCAAAACACAATAAGAGGATTCCTTTCCCCTCCCCCGTTTTCTTTTTCCAGTTCATACATTTGGACTTCCTTAAGATTTCTCCAAAAAGACGTCTTCTATCCCAGCCCTAGGCGTTGGTGCAGACTCGACTTCAGAGCAGACTCAATTCACAGATTCATAGAGGTTTTGGGATGGAAGGGACCTCAGGAGATCATAGGGTCCTTCCCCCCTGCTCTGGGCAGGAAAGACTGCTGGGGTCAAATAACCCCAGCAAAGTGTGCATCCAGTCTCCTTTTGAAGAGCTGCAGGGTAGGTGCCTTTACCACCCCCACTTGGAGTCTATTCCAGAGTCTGGTCACACAAACTGTGAAGAAGTTTTTCCTTATATACAGTCTAAAACCTTGTTCTAGGAGTATATGACCAGTGCTCCTGTTTCCTGGGGTCTTTGGTATTTGCCCAGCCCCTGATGCTCACCCTGATGTATTTGTAAGCTGCCTCAAATCCTCCCGACGTCTAATCTTTCTAGGCTGAGCATTCCCATATCTGTCAGTCTTTCCTTGAACGGCTTGCTCTTCAGGCCTCTAATCATACAAGAGGCTCTTCTCTGGACTCTTTCAAGCTTCTCCACATCCTTCTTGAAGTGTGGCACCCAGAACTGGATGCAGTACTCCAGCTGCGGCCTCACCAATGCCAAGTAGAGCAGGAGAATAACTTCCTTGGTTTTGCTTGAGATGTATTGGTTGATGCATGTCAGTGTATTGGTTTTATAGGAAAGAGTACAGGGGTCAAACGACCCCAGCAAGGTGTTCATCTAGCCTTCTCTTAAAGACCCCCAGGATAGGACCCAGCACCACCTCTCTTGGAAGTTGGTTCCAGATCCTAGCCGCCCTGACAGTTAAGTAGCACCTCCTGATATCTAGTCTAAATCTACCATTTGCCAGCTTGTGTCCGTTATTTCTTGTCACTCCTGGGAGTGCTCGGGGGAACAGGGACTCCCCCAATGCCTGCTGGTCCCCCCTGACTAGTTTGCAAACAGTCACTAGATCCCCCCTCAGCCTTCTCTTGTGGAGACTGAACAGGTTCAGGTCCCTTAGCCTCTCCCCATAGGGCCTGCCCTGCTGCCCCCTGATCATGCAGGTGGCCCTCCTCTGGACCCTCTCCATGTTGTCCACATCCCTCCTAAAGTGCAGTGCCCAGAACTGGATGCAGTAGTCCAACTGTGGCCTGACCAGTGTCGCACAGAGGGGGAGGATCACCTCCTTGGACCTGCTTGAGATGCATCTGTAGATGTATGACAAGGTGTGGTTGGCCTTCCTGACTGTGTCCCCACACTGTTGGCCCATGTTCATTTTGGCATGAATAATGACTCCTAGATCCTTTTCTGCCTCTGCACTGACAAGAAGGGAGTTCCCCGGCCTGTAGGTATGCTGCTGGTTCTTCCTCCCCAGGTGCAGCACCTTGCACTTGTCAGTGTTGAAACCCATCCTGTTCTCATCTGCCCACCCTTGTAACCTGTCTACGTCCAATTGCAGTCTATTCCTCCCTTATAGCATGCCCACATCCCGCCACATCATAGTGTCGTCTGCGAATTTGAACAGGGTGCTTTTTACCCCTCGTCCAAGTTGCTGATGAAGATAAACGGTGGAGGCCTGAGGACCGAGCCCTGTGGAACCCCACTGCCCACATCCCTCCAGGTCAAAAATGACCCACCCATCACCACTCTCTGAGTGCGGCACTCCAGCCAGTTAGGGACCCATTTGACTGTGTAGGTGTTGACACCACAGTCCCCAAGTTTTTTAATGAGAATGGGATGAGAGACAGTGTCAAAGGCCTTCCTAAAGTCCAGAAAGACTACGTCCACTGCTACCCCTGCATCTAAGGATTTTGTGACCTGGTCATAGAAGGCCACCGGGTTGGTCTGACAGGATCTGCCTCTAATGAACCCGTGTTGGTTGCCCCTAAGCATAACCTCCCATGCTGGTCCCTCATGGACATGCGCCAGGATAATTTTCTCAAAAAGCTTACCCAGGATCAAGGTAAGGCTAACTGGCCTATAGTTTCCTGGGTCCTCCTTCCAACAGCAGAATTAAATGGGCTTGCATCATACCTTGTGGAGGCAAATAGGAAGAAATAATAAAAGACTTGCCTCTAAACTTGTTCAGGTTGAACACTGGGACCAAGAACACATCACCCTCTGCTGACCATAGCTGTTATAATATCTAGATATAACATTTAAACCTTACAATTTTTGTTTGTTTTATTTTAAAAGGATAAACAAAAACACATCTGGTCTGAAAATGTGTGCACCATATTTTAGTTTGAGACAATTTTGAAGAAGTTGTTAAACATTGAAAATCAGGGTTCATAAGGGAAATGCTTACTCAGCTAATTGTCGTGCAACTGGTGCAGCTATAACAGGCTCCAAACTCTCCTGGAATAGCTGATATCACCGTATGGCTACAGAGGCATAGATGAGAAAGAAAAGCCAGATGGTGCACTTAACTGCACTTAAAATCTGATTGCATGTGTCAATAATGAATGCCCAAATCAAATTCTTCCATAAAAAAACCCAACAAATAACTATATACAATGGTAGAACAAATCCAAAATCTACAGAAAAAAGTATGGGATGGATTATTGAACAAGAACTATGGATGTTACTATTATCTATTTATTCATGTTTGCCATAAGTTTCTAATGCTTAAGGCTTTTGATATGCCATAACATGACAAATACAGTTAACAAAAGCCTGTAGTTCAGGGCCGTCCAACTGGGGCCTATATGAGGTCCACAAAGGATTAAATTGCAACCTACAGGGCTTGGCTGCTAGAACTGCTGCATTGGCACTGTTGCTGCTTACCCTGCACCCACCTGCCTTCCACTGAATTCCTTCTCTTTGGCTGCTGCTGGCAGCTCAGATTAGCAGCAGAGGAAATTGGTTGGTGAGCTGCAGTGGTGTTCACTAGGGCTGTGTGAAACAGTATCATTCTATTTTGACTTTCATTTAGACAGGACAGAGTTTCATTTTGAGTTTTGTTTCATTTTGAAACACCTGTTCTGTTTCATTTTGTTGAAACTGTTTCGACGTTTCGCCCATAGGCTATAATGGGGAAGCACAAAACTGCCTATAACTTTGTTATTTCTTGCCTGATTTGGATAAAACATGCAGGGATGGTAGCCCCTTCTGTGGCCAGAATGACTGCCAGGTTTCAAGGAGATAGGTGCAGGGGTTTCTGGGAAACTGCACCTTAGGCTACTGACAAGCAAAACTTGTGACGTGGGTGATAGTGTGTGTGTGTTAAGATGCACCCTCACTGGACTGCGGCCTCTACATGACATGGTAGTATGCCCCAATGAGGTCTCCTCCTCCCCTACAGCCTCAGCTTGGTCCACCACTTTAAATAAAAACAGGTAATAACTTAGGAAGCAGCACAGTAGCACCAGCAGCATCTCAGGCAGCCAAACTGTCACAGACTAGAGGAGCCTTTCTTTCATTCCTGCAGGAGCTTCTTCTCCAGCAGCTGCCAGAGAACTCCCCTTGCCAGCCTCAGACCTGGGGCTTAGATATGCCCAGGGCCCAGCATCCTTCCAGTCAGGTGCTAGCTGTATTGGTCTAAGGACATGGCACTGGCAGACAAGGTTCCTTTCCTTTGGGTATGTTTTAGCAGACCAACTGAATAGTTAGTTACAGAAATATATCTTAGCAAGCTTTCAGGTTAAAAAACCCTTTCTCAGGCTGAGGAAGCACCTGTAGTTGGTGTGCATGTGTGTGTACTGTTCCTGGATGGAAGGAATAGTAAAGAGGCCAGAGGCTGGCATGCAAGAAAGCCAGTCAGTGAAAATGGAAATGGAAGCATCAGGGGGTGAAGGACTGAATGGGATGTGAGGGAAGGGGGATGTATCAGTGCAGGTAAAAGTGGAGAGGTACCTGGGGAGTCAGATGTCCCATCAGGCCTCCCTGACCCTGGCAGAGTACAGTTTTAGTGGTCATGCCCAGGACCTGAGGTCTCCTCCTTCCACATAGCCCCAACCCATACCTCCAAGTTTTCAGCAGGGACATGTTCTTCCCTTGCTGGCTGGTGATACAGTGAGTGCATGCTCCAGCTCTGAGAGTGGGCATTAAACAGCTTTTAAAAAATGAAAAAAGGAAATAGGTGCAGATGGAGTGAGGAGGGTGGCATTCACTCCATTTGCACCTGGAGTTTGGGGAACCCCAGCAGTGGGAGGTTCACCTTCAGGAACATCAGCTGCTCCACCAGGATCCAAGCAGGTGCATTAGGGTGTCACAACATCCCCAGCAATGCTGAACACCCTCTCACTTGTAACACTGGTCAGTGGACAGGACAGGTGTTTCCAGGCAACCGTGACCAGATCCTGCCACATCTGACTCCGGCTTGCCCTGTAGGTGAAGGAGTCACACAAGAGTGGCTCCACATCCTCGGTGAGATAGGCAGCCACCAAGGCCTGAATGCTATCTGCTTGATGGTGGGGTCTGGTGCCCTTGGCCCACATTGGCAGCACCTGTGGTGGAGGAGACTGGCTGGTGAATGGCGTGCTAGCATGGGACAGTGGACCCCCCTCTTCCCCGTCCCCCTGCCTCCACCGTTCTGCCTCCCTGACTCTCTTCACCAGCACCTCCATCCACTGATTCAGGCTTCGGCTGCTGCATACGCTGCCCTTCACCCTCAGGTCACATATGGTGGCTAGCACATGGATCATTCTGCCCCACAAGGGATCAAGACATTTCTTACCAAAATATTCTAAATTTTTATTCCTTGCACACTTATCTTTTTTCTTATCTCTCCCTCTTCTCTCCTACTTTTTTTTTCTTTTCCCCTTCATTAATTATTATTTGTGACACATACATGGTTCAGTTTGATACGTATAGCTGATATATATGTATTTCTAATTTTTGTGCTGCATTTAAAAATCAAAAACAGTTTTTTTAAAAAGAAAGAAATAGATGTATTCTCCCTTGCTCCAATTGTTGTCCAAAGGAGATACATAACTTGACAATTGGGGCCATGCCCTATTATATGCCTAAGTTCCACTTCTGTAACTGCATGAGTGCCATTTTTGATTCTTAGGTACATTTTAAATTCTGTCTGTGAAAAAAATAGGATTGCCCAGGTACATGCGCAACAAAGATGACCTGAAGAAAAACAGAAGGAGACTTTACCTACCTTTTAGTCCAATGATTATGGTACCTGTGCACAGAGCAGGAGACCCAGACTTTAGGGTCCCTTCACTCAGAGAGGGTTTGAGCTTATATCTCCTATTATCTAACAAAATGCTCTAACCACCAGGCCATGGTCTATTGCAGGGGTTGGCAATGTTTTTGGGCAGAATACCAAAAACACCCGCAACTTTGACTTGTAGAATATTGCTATGCCAGGGGCAGGTGGGTAGGGGAGCTGTGAGGGGCCTGATTCTTGTAGTGGCCTTGCAGCCCCACCACCTTCCTCACCATCTGCCCAAAGGCACAAGTGCCAAGTAAAATGCTTTCATGTGCCATGCTCTGGCATGCATGCCAGGGGTTGCTTACCCCTAGTCTATTGCATAGACTTTATGCAATGCCCAGGGGGCCTTCCAGCCTTTATCTTGAAGTTGAACCATTGGACAGCCAAGAGGACAATATATGTGGGCCAGAACAGTAACAAACCAGGAGTATAGTCATGATCCTGAGAAGGATGTTGCCTTTGAATAAAGGGTGCCCTGCACCCCAGTAGGGCAGAAATGATTCCACTGTTTACCCATTTTATCCCTGAAGAGCAGTGCAGAAAATCTCTGAGTGACTTTCAGGGACTTATACACAGTTATGTCCATACCCAGGCAATTCTATTCCACCACAGAGCATATGTAGTGTTGGTAAAGCCATTTGAGCATGCTAAAGAGGGACAAGCATAGCTACACAGGTAGATATAGGATCTTAAATCTTGTGTAGATGCAAATAAGGTATCTACACAGCTACATTAGTGACACTTAGGCACATAAAAGTGAAATAGGACTTGGACTTTGGATCTGCATCATGATCCACATCATGATGATTTTGCAAATGTTTTTACAGCTGGATGCCCTTCCTGACGCTAACCTTCTGCCTTTATTCAGGCTTGGGACAAGTGTTGGATGGGTAGAATCGCTCATCCACAGTGGAGTTAATAGGACTTGGACTTGGATTTATGGAGTGACAAAGATGGATAAAGTGAGACATACTTATATCAGAGGACTGGTGAAGTTAGTGGAGGCGTCTAAGAAACTACAAGAGACAAGACTGGCACGGTATGGACATGTTCAAAGGAGTCTGGAAGAATATGTGGAAAAAAGTTTCCAGAATGGCAGTACCAAGGAGAAGG
>NW_005842119.1:656615-659315 GCF_000455745.1 Alligator sinensis | reverse complement strand
AAGAGGAAGACTGAAGATTAAATGGAGAGATATAGTGGAGTGGGACATGAGAGAAAAGGAGTCGGAAGAAGAATATATGTATGTCCAAAGCTGGTGGAGAGCCAGGATCTGCAACAGTGACCCTGTTTAGATGTGACAAATGAAAGAAGAGGAAGATGACGAAGTTGAAGATGAAGACTATAAGAATAGGATCAACAGAGTAGCAGCGGCCCTTTGACCTTACAAGAGAACATAATTGCAAAGCATGGATAAAAACCTGGTTCCATCAAAGTTATCAGAAGCTTTACTATCAATGTTGATAGAACCAGTATTGGACCCATATCAGGGACCTTCATGTAAGATCTTAAAAGCTAAAGAAGTTCTTCCTAGTATAATAGTAAAGAATCTATAGCTACTTTGTGCAGAGTAAGGATTTGTTTGATTTGTGTGAATTAAACACTTAAAAAATAAAGCATACACAAGTATGTTAAAACATTTTTTAAAGGAGAGGCATCAAGCACGTTGCCTACAAGATCCACCCCATGGAGCCACTGAGCACAACTACATGAATCGCATAATCAAGTACTAAATGTGCAATAAGTAGTATTACTGTGCAGTAGCATCCTGGCATGGTTGCCTAGTGATGCTTACTGCACAGTAGCACTGTGTCATGGTTCATGCCTGGCGATGCCACTGGATAGTAGTAACAAGCTACTGCTCATTAAGCATCTTGTGTAGATGTGCCCACTGTATCTGAACTATTACAGGCCACTGAAAGTTGACAGGCCACTATTGACAGGCCACTTTTGACAGGCCACTGAAAGTTGGAGGGCGTGATGGGGAGAAGTGGCTTGGGCAGCTGGGAGCCAAAGTTTCAATGTTTTAATGGGTTTTACATCACGTAGGTGCTTTAAAAACATATGCAATATCTGGAACCCCTCAAGTGGCAGTGTAAAAATGATATAAGTGGGGCTGGTTAGATCACATTTGCCTGATGCTTATAATGATAAGACACAATATCTTTGTCAGAACTTCAGCCAAAACATGTAAGTTGTTTCTGAGAATGAAGCTAAAGGTAAATATATTGGTTTTGCTTTTGTTAAAAATTCTCCTTTGAAAACTCTGGTACCTCCAGGCTCTGGAGTGGAGACTTGGAATTTGGCAGAGTGTAACAGGGTGGCCTCCTCATCGGGTCTCTGCCAGCTGCCCTGCTCCTGGGGTAACCGCCCACTTCACTTGTCTGCCATGCCTTGTTGGAAAAATATGAGAGTTGTTACTAAGGCGGGAGGCTACCCATTACTGGCCCTGCTGACAAGGGGCTTAATACACACTCTGACCTCCCTTCCATGGGTCCCATGCTTCACAGATGTTACTCTGTGAGTGTTACCTCTCTGGCCTATGGTCAGAGCAAACTGGGCACACAGTTGTAGCTCTACCCTACAGCCCTGGAGGGCCATTCACACCACTTCTTTCTTACCAGGGTCCCATTTACTCCACTGGCTCTCACCCAACCTCTTTCATAATGCACTCTCTCAGGGCTACACTCATACCACCTGGCCTCACCTGGCTTTGGGCTTAGCTCTCCACACCTCGGTCAGCCCCAATGCAGTCTGTTGGGTGTCTCCCGCTATCCTCACCTGAGCGTTGACTGAGCGATTCTACAGCTGCACTCCTGGTCCCTAGCTGGGCCACTATGCCCCCACTGGGCCTCCTCACAGGACCTTTACCTCTCTCAGGGTCTCTCTCTACTTGTCATCCCTCTCTCAGGGTCCCACGTGCACCCTCAGGCTTTCCCCTGCTGCTTGGGCACAGCCCCAGGTACCTCCTCTGGCCTGAGCTCTGCCTCAGGGGTCCTTTATGAGCCTGGGCTCCCCCTGCTTGTTAGAACACCACCAGGGATGTGGGGCTGGGGTTACAAGGTATCCTGACCCACCTTTTACCAGGGAAGTAACTGGTCTGGCATTTCCTGGGGGCTCCCACACCACTAGGAGCCACCCCAAACCACCCTTCCCTGGCAGGGTGCAGTTTTCTATCTTATGCAGGACAAGGGGTCACCTCCAACCCATAGCCCCTGCTCCTGTCCTTACCTTTTGATATTCAGTCTGATGTTACCTCCTTCCTTCCTGCAGCAAACTGCAGCCCAACTTATATCCCTGGGTCCAAAATGGCTGCCCTCATCAGGCATCTGGCTGCTGCCTATTTTCTGCCCTAAAAGTGGCCAAAGGTGCCCTGCCACACAAGGCAATAATGTTTTGCTAGGGATTTGCCTTTTGCTATCCCCATGAAAATTTGTCCCAGCTATAAACCTTTGAAACACTGCTGTTCCTACATGCTTGCTGGAGACTCCTTGGATTTTACCATTTAAATTTACCATAAAGATTCCATCCGTACTGTGTTTGCTCCAGCAGTCAGACCTGTGAGAAAGAACAGGAAGACTATACTGGGCAAGGAGCCCAGTGAGCAGAGACTGAGACTGGAGGATGGCAAGGGCTGAAAAGGACACACTGGCAGAAAATCAGGGTTTTAGTCTACAGGGCTTGGGAGCTGAGGAAAGACTTTGATTGACTGGATAGGGAAACTGGGACTGAAAACCAGTGGGACAGCAGAAAGAAGCAGAGGCATTAGGAAGACAGATCTGAGGAGGGTCAGGAGTATGGGACAAAACTTGTACACAGAGTTTGGATGAGAAGCCAGTGGGAATGAGGGATGTAGGTGGGAAAG
>NW_005842119.1:640156-656605 GCF_000455745.1 Alligator sinensis | reverse complement strand
AAGAGTGAGAAAAATAGAAAAAGGAGAACTGGTTGTAACATAGTAGGGAAAATGGAAATGGGGGAGAGTGGGACTGGGCTAGAGAGTCCAGAGAGGGACCTGGATGAGTTGCCAGAGAACTGGAAATTAGGACTTTCTTCAAGGATACAATAGGATTGGGAGTGCCAAGTTAAGGATGGGGAACGAACAAGAATGTAACAAGGACAATTTTAAGGGGATGGAGCAAAAGGGGTCATACCTGGGGACAAGGAGAAGAGAAATCAGTTCCCAATCGAATATGTCCCCCTATGGAGCTTGGAATGGAACTCAAGATTCCTGAATGTGACCATTCCTCTGCTTTCAGCAAGTATCTGTGAAATACATTGGCAATGTGCCCTATTGGCAATGAGCCCCATCCCCTTTTAGAGCTTGTCAACATAGATGATGATGATGATGATAACCTATTGCTGCTATCATTTACTGATAGAGCCAGTGGCAGAGGCCTGTATATTAGAGCTAAGGTTTCAACCCATCCAATTGATGATTCACATGTGTGTCAATATAATGCCACATGATAAAATTCCTCTTTTCTGCTTGCGTTTTTTTTTACAGGAAACTTAGGAAATTAAACATGCAAGCACATTATTAAGAGAGCACTATAAAGATTGCAAAGTCAAGCACTCTAGAATTATGAAATGCAAAATTAAGGTTCCTATGCAACTTTAATTTGCCTCTCTTGTCCATATATATTATAGTGTAGACTAATTATATGACAACATATTTTTTCTATACGTATCCTTCCTCATTAAGTGCATGGGAACTGCTCTGAGGATGACTCAGGTTTTTATGGTGAAGGAGACTGCCGTTTTGCTGCAGAAATTGAAGGTGTGTAGTAAATGAGGGAGAGAATTGTAAGAAAAGAGAAAATGACTTCATGATAAAGGCAGATGTATACTGAAGTGGAGAATTAGATTCTGTTTCTGATACAGGGATCTGCAGTGATGCTGGGCAAGTCACCTGAATCAAACTATCAAACTTTCTACACACGGGCTGCTTATAGACATTAAAAAAACACAAACAATGGTGCTTTACTTTAAATTCAGTGCCTTCCCGAACCCCATGCATGCCCAGAAGAAGTGCCTTAATTGGACCCAGCTCGCCCAATGTCTGTATAGATCTGGCACTTTAGTGGAGCTTTTTTTTTGGAGCTTTTATATAAAGATGATTGAATCAACGTTAGATAAAAGTGCCAAAAAGCCCAGCTGAAGTGCCCAATCTATAGAGATAATGCAGAACTGGGTCCAAGTAATACGCTGCTTCTTCTAGTAAAGCACATTGTTTTAAACTTCTATAATTAGCCATGGTTACTAATTATTTGCTTATCATTTTCTGGACTCCTGATCTGAGTCTTTGAGAGCAGATTTATAGGAGTGCTGAGTATGTGTAGCTGCAACTGAAGTCAATAGGAGCTCTGCTATATACATATAAAGTGCTATACCATGTTAAGGGATTTTTTTCACAATTTCTTTTAGTTGGTCTAATAAAAGATATAATATCTGAACCAAGAGTTTGAGAGTTTTCTATTTCTTTTTGTCTCAGACCAACACAGCTACCAAATACATCCCTGAAACATGGAAGATGCCAAATTTTAGCCGATTTTGGATTTAAACTTCATTGCTGAACAACAAGAAAGATTTCTACACCTCCCTGCCTTTCTGCCATCTGATACCACCAGGGAAGGAATCCTGCTTGATCTGCACAGCAGAGAGCGACTCACAAAGACACTCTCGTAGACCCAGAGGAATAGACTTCCACCTTCAGCTTCCTCTGTGCAAAAAAGTTTATTTTCTACTTATGGGGACTTTTTACCATCTTTAATTTTCCCTGAGCCTCAGGAAGGGTGCCTGTGTCTGAAAGCTTGCAGAAAAAGATTTTTTTTTCGGCGATTTCTTAGTTGGTCTAATAAAAGGTATCATCTCTGAACTAATAGTTCTAGAGTTTTGCATTTCATACAGTGTTAAGAACTCTGAAAAATCAGGTCTGAGGCACCTTAAATAGTGGATACTTGACCTTAATCTTTTTCTATCTTAGTTCTGCATCTTAAAATGGAGATAATGGTATCACCTCACTCCAAAGATTTGTTCTGCCTATTAACTCTGAATATCAACTATGAACTATTCAAATACTATAGTGATGAGTATTTGGCACCATAAACTAACCCAGAAGGTAACTGATAATTCTGTTTTCATACCAAAGCACATTAAATAAAGCATAGAGCTACACTGTGAACAAAGAAGAAAGAACAAAGTATTGTACCTTCCATCAAGTGCACTGAGACAGCGATCTTGTAAAAAACATATCATGTTATAATGTAATTAAAGAGTGCATAGGAACAACATGCACAAAAAGTGCAAATGAATGTGGCAAAGGCACATTAAATCTGACATTTTCTACTTCTACGTGCTTGACTTTGTAACTTTAATAATAGTTTAAACTTTGATTTTTTTTTGTGTGGTTAAGGGATGTTCTGCCATCTTTCAGAACTTTTAAAGAATTATATAGAATGAAGGTATAATAGTTTTTCCTAAAACAGAGAGCTGTGCACACGAGAAAGCATGATGAAGTACTGTTATTCTACCCACTTCACTGAAAGAACAACAGAATACCCAACTGCAGTGTCTTTGGACTACTGGGAAGTAGTTTTGCAAAAGTAATATCATGTTACATTTCAAAAATTGAAATTTAAAAATACCCTACCAGGGACATGAATGTAACATTTCATTGTGTCCTGTGGAAAAAATGTAATTTCTCTATTGAAATGATACAAAGTCCAAAGCTGATGATCTGGCTGGGAACACTATCAGACTGGAAGCAGCTGGAGAAATGCTAATGTACTAGCAGCATACAAGGATGTTGTGGGAATAGACAAGAGATAATCCAAAACTGACTTTCAACTCCAAAGAGAAAGCAGACATCAATCAGTAACCATAAGTAAATCGCACCTGGCACTGTAAGTGTTTTAAACGTTAGAAGTTAAACCTTAAATTGTATCCTGATTCTTAACGGAAGGCAGTAAATTACTCGCTGAACAAATGGGTGACATAATCAAAACGAGTAACACTGCTGAATCCTGAACAGGCTGCAGAGTCTGAGCATAGGAAATTGGAAGACTAGGTAGGAGATGTTGTTACCAAGTTACAATTGGTGAAAAACCAGGCACTACCACAGTCCTCCTACAGCTTGGCTCACCTAGAGATTGCTGAACTGCCCAGCATGCTGCCTGCTTTTACTTTCCTTCTTAAAAGCAGGAAAAAACCCCAAATCCCCCTAAAATCCAAAGCAAATTATACAACAACTCCCATTACTGAAACAGAAGAAATAACATTAGATAAATATTCCTTTAAATGGAACTATCAGTACCTTCTTCAGTGAGCTTTTGTAATAGTAAAATGAGTGATAAGATGGTTTTAGATGAAAAAGAAGCCTTTTAATTTACTAAGGAGAAACCCAAGAAGGCTGCTATGACCAGGATTATTAAAGCTTGCTCTTCTGTACAAAGCTAGCTACACACAGGGCAGAGTGGAGGAGGGTTGATGCAGCATCTAAGGTGCGCCAACAGTTGCAGCAGCCTTGGGACTGATGTGACTTCGCTTCTGCAATTGATTTGCCTTCCATCTAACATATTTTCTTAGCACTAATGTTGGTTATGAGAATAAACAGCATTAAAAACCTTGAGGAACAGACTTTTCTGCAAATAAGAAAGCAGGAAGGTAGACACCATTGCTAAAAATAACAATGTGAGCTTTGCTCACATCGCTTTTTGGAACAGCTAGGAGTCACTATAAATCCTTCTGTTATGCATAAAGGTATTTAAAAGAAAAAAAAACCCTCTCTGTATGCAGCAATGTAACTCTTGATTATAGTGGAAGGCCATAATTAGTACCTGAAATACCATTTGTCACTAAAGTGGAGGTTTGGTCTCAGTGATTACAACAGAAACTATATCAGATGGACCTGGAGGATGCTGGCAAGAAGATGTGCACAGAACAGACTGGGAGCATAGCAATGAATGTAATGAGGCCATGAAAAAATTCCATCATTTCTACTTTTTTCGTTGTAGTAATAAAAAAAAAAAAAAAACCTGAGGGGAATCCCCATTAACATTATGTTGTTGTTGTTGTTTTAATGACATATAGTTCAACTGACATTCTCAGTGCATTTTTGGGCAAGAAAAACTTGAGAAATTACTTTTGCCACTCATCTGTCTGAGTTGTTGAACTGTGTTCTCACATTGTACATATCACTATTGCATCTTGCTATCAGAATAGAGATCTTCCAGCATAGCGTTTTGGCATTTAGGTCAAAATCTAGATTATTCCCTTAGATACTGCCATTTTAGGCATCAGAATATCTACTGATCAAGTAATGGGCAGTCTGGCCTACTGGTTAGGCCACCAGAGGAGGAACAGGGACAGGGGCAGAGTTCAAAACATGGCTTCAGTTCAGGGTCAGGAAACAAATACTAAGTTGCTCCTGGATTTCCTCTGGATCTGGTAAGGTCCAAATCATAAGCTAGGTCAAAGTTCAGGAGGCCAGATGGCCAAAACCAAGGGCAAATCCAGAAACCAGTGTCCAGGAACAAAGTAAAGAGGATCAGGAAACTAGGAGTACTACAACACAGACATTCGCCAGGGCAGACCTTCAACAGGAACTCTTCATTAGCCAGGAGCCTTTTGTCACAGCTGGACCTAAATGGGGAAGCTGTCCTCCCAGTGGCCAATCAGGAAGCCCAACCAGTGGCCAGTTGGAGTCATTAGCTGTGTTAGGGCTGCCAGTCAAGGCCCCTGGCAGGTGTGGCCCATTAGGCAATTAGCCCAGGCAGGGCTGCCTGTTAGGTCTCCTGACAGAATACCTAAAATAAGCACATGGTCCTAAAATGGTTATTCCAAGAGACATGGTTAGGCACCGAGGCTCTAATAGGCACTTCGCAAAATGCCAGTCAGAATTGCTCCAGAATCTATGTTTGTGAAGAAAAACTTTATTAGTTGCTTTCTAATGTGTCAACTAGCTTGTCTTAGAATAAAAATCTTTACCCAGAACTTATTAATATCTAAATATTGATAAATATTAATATGTAGCCCTTTTGTGCCTTCTCTGTTCTTAAAATGGCCTATTTGTGTGCCTTTACTTAACAGTGCATTTTAATTTTGCATCTGGCCATATGCAATTTACTCTTTGTGTAATGTTAACATTTTTGTAACAATAAATTTCTGACTTTTTGCTGGCTATTACATTGTCCACATACAAAGGATCATCTTCTCCTTTCGCAGTGGTGTAAATGAGGAGTTACTGCATTAATCTGTGTAGAGTCACACCAGTATAAAACATACATAAAAGAGAAGAACTGTAAACAAAGCATCAATTCTCATTTCTATGGTGCTTGAGTCTGGGCAGCCTGGACGCTCTCCAAGCAGTTTTTCTTCAAGTGTATGGTAACTAGAAAGGAAGCTACCGCTTGGAGCTATTATTCAGCCAGTTTCTATTATTTCTTTTTGCCACTGTTATTGAATCAAAGAATTATTGATCGGAAATATTTTCTGTTGAATGGTACATTCCATATTAATGAAAAGTGATCTGATAATTTGATCAAATGTGGCTGCAGAATTATTGTCCTCAATACATTACTTAATTCCTCTAGCCTATTTCAAGTGGTTTTTGTCAAAGGGTTGAAGCATCTAGTTTATTTAAACAGTCTGTCTTACTCTTTTTATTTGCAGTGATAATTCAATTTCTTTCCTTATTTTGTAGAATTGTTTAAATTCAGATTATTGATCTGAAGTCATGCAGCAATGTCTTCTGATTCCTCAAGGAGGTTTGTGCCAGGTCAGAACTTGTGTAGCGATCTCCAAGCAGCATTAAGATGGTTCAGAAAGAATTTGGCCATGTTGAACCTGTTTACTCAGTCTCCAGGTAATCTCTCTTCCATGTGTATAAAGTGTATAACCTGTCTTGCCAAGCTGTCTTTTAAATGAATCTCGTAGACAAATCCCCAACAAAAACCGGGCAAAAATCCAGACATTTGGTATCTTCACTAGGCTGGAAAGATAAAGATTGACTATACAGCCTTGTAGTTAGGGCACTCATTTGAGAGGCGTGTGACTAGCTAGTGTCTTGTGGTTAGGACAGTCTCCTGACATGTTGAAAACCTGATGTCAAGTCCCTATTATCACAGGGGGATTTGAAAACAAATCTCCCAGATAAGTGTCCTACCCACTGATCTACAGGGTAAAATGGTACAGCGAGATCTATTTTTTTGTGAGAAAGGGCTTCCCTGGCTTAGGTGCCTAAGAACTCAAAGGTCTTGGCTGAGAATCTTAAGGAAAAAGAGTTACCCCCCTTGGCAGTGGTGTTAGATGTCTACCTACTTTTGTGGTTTAACCTTAGAACTTCCCTTCACTTTCCCTGCATATTCTATTGCCCAACAGAAGCAGCTTCTTGGCATCTCCGGCCACATCCACATGAGCAGGAGTGTGCATTTGCAGCAGCAGCACAAATAGTAGTGGCACAAATTTGTGCTGCTACTATCAAGGAGGGATAAATTTCCCCGCTGTTGCATGTGCTGCTGGCTGGCTCAGTGTGCTCGGGGTGCCTCAGTGTGGGGCTAGCCAGAAGGCAGCCCCCACACTGAGGCACCTTGTGCCTCAGCCAGCTGGGGAGCAGCACATGGAGATGGGGAAGCAGGCACCCCAGGGTGTGTTTGGTTCAGTATGACTGTCGGTCACCCAGGACTCACTTCTGGATGAAGACTCAAACCACTTCGGTATTGTTAAAATGCCTGGATTCTTACCTCCCAGCTAGGTGCCTTCCTTCAAAATTATACTTGGAGTTTTGGATACTAAGTGGATGGTGTCCACTAGACCTAATCTTCAGAGATTGGTGGGATTTTAGGTCTGCACTTAATGTTTCTCTTGGGTCCCTCTAACCATGCAGCTACAGGTGCAATGGGATCTAATGTGAGATCCACAGAATCACACCTCCTGCCAAGCCACACATGCATGGCAAGAGGAATGATTGTGGGATTGTGAATCAGATCCCAACATGTCTTATTGCTGGCACAGGGGGAGCTCCCCCTGTACCAACAAAAGCAAGTTCCCAATGGCTGGGAGGCCTCTCAGCTGAACTGGGCTCCCAGCCACAGAGGCACCCCATGAGTCCCTGTGGCAGAGAGACCACAGGTGATGCAGCTCCCTGGCTGGCTGGGGCACAGTGTGCCTCAAGATGGGGTCTCCACGTGCTTCAGTGTGGGGCCTCCATAGTCGAGCCCCTGCCCTGAGGCACACAGAGGTAAGGGAGCAGGCCCCCCATCTCCACCTGCCACTCCCCAGCTGGCTGAGGCACAGGGTGGAGCATGTGGAGATAGACTGCCTGCTTCCCTGTCCCCATGTTTGTCTTGGCCCATGGCACTTTGGTGTGCTTTACACTGCTTTTTTTTTTTCAGGGTTATTTTTTGCTACTGGGAAATACAGTCTGGATCTGGTCTGCAGATCCAGCCTGCACCTCTGAATCTGGCCTCTGAGTCCTGTCTTATGTGCCTAATTGGTGGGTATTATACAATTATGTCCCATTGTGGATTTAGCCCAAGTTGAAATTCTGAAGTTGCTTATGCAGTGGGGCATGCTAAATTGCAGATACACATTGGAGTTAGTTGCTTACTTATTTTTCAAACTCCCATCCAACACCTATTAAATGTTTGAATACATATAAAGATGTGGGGCGCAGTCCCCTAGAATACATTTGAAAGTTGGGGATTAAAGTCAATCTAGGCACCTACTTACATAAGATTTAGGTACCTAGGTGGCATTTAGACCAAAGAAAAAAAAAGATATAAAAATACCCCTGCTTAAGCAGCCACAAAACTCAGTAGACACCTGCATTCATTTGGCACCTATGTGTTTTGGGCTGCAAAGTTATCTACATGTCTACCTTTGGGCTTTTGTGTCAGAAATTCTCCTATCTATGCAGTTAGGTATCTAACTCCTGCCAAAGTATCATGGCGATTCAGGTATGAAGCAGATCAATATTCATATCCCCAGAGTTAATTGATCCATGATGTGTGCTTCAAACATGCCAAGCATACACATAGCATGGAGTTTAGTACAGTTTAGTGCAGTCACAGTCACTTTCATTCAAAAATACAGCTGGTGGATTATGATTCTGCTAATGCCCATTTTTCCATAATTGCCTAGGATTTAGAAATCAGAAAATGGCCTGGATTCAAGGCCTTTCACAGCCTGAGAATATTTAAACCCACATCTTTTTTCCTGGAGTGTGCTGTAAGCACCAGAGTACAGGATGGCATATGTGTTGGGAGAGAGGTGATAGGGTATTTTTCAGAACCAGAAGAGTATTGAGCAAGAAGGAGTCTGCCTCTGTAGTCTAAGAGCTAGACTATTTATGAATTTTACATTATTCAGGTCTGGGAGTGTTTAGCTTCCAAGATCACTGATATCAGGTGTGTTTGGTTCAGCATGACTGTAGGTCACCCAGGTCTCACTTCTTGGATGAAGATTTAAACCACTTGGGTATTGTTAAAAAGTATGTATTCTTACCACCTAGCTAGGTCCCTTCCTTCAAAATGATACTTGGAGTTTTGGATACTAAGTGGATGGTGTTCTCTAGCCCTAAATCAAGCCTCTAACTTTCAGAGGCGGGTGGGATTTTAGATCTGTACTTAATGTTTTTAGGGCCCCTCTAAACATGCAGCTAAAGGCGCGATGGGATCTAATGTGCGATCCACAGAATTGGGCCTCCTGCCATGCCACATGTGCATGGCAGGAGGAATGATTGGGGGATCATGAATCAGTCCCACCATATTTTATTGTGCACCAACAAAAGCAAGTTCCCACAGCTGGGAGGTCCATCAGCTGATCTGGGCTCCCAGCAACAGAGGCACCTCATGGTCACTGGGAGACCACAGTTGATGCAGCGTCCCAGCTGCAGGAGCACTGCATGCACCCCCATGGCTGGGACACCCCAGCTAATGCTGACTTCCAGTCCTGCAGGCGTGTGGGGCACCACCATGACTGGCAGCCCTGTCCACTGATGGGGCTCCCAACTGCGGGAGCTTGGACCCAGTGTCAGCTGGGAGCTGCACATGGTCCTCCCCAGCTTGGAGCTCCAATCAGCTGATGGAGTTCCCAGACACAGAGATCCTTGACCACATGTTAAATTAATCATAGACTCATAGAAAATTAGGATTGGAAGGGACCTCAGATGGTCATCTAGTCCAACCTCCTGCTCAAAGCAGGACCATCTCTAACTATATTTTTCCAGCCAGGGCTTTGTTGAGCTGGGCCTTAAAAACCTCAAAGGATGGAGATTCCATCACCTCTCTAGGTAACCTGTTCCAGTGTTTTACCCTCCTAGTGAGAAAGTTTTACTAATATTCAACCTAAACCTCCCTTGCTGCAACTTGAGACCATTGCTCCTTGTTCTGTCATCTATCATGACTGAGAACAGTCTAGCTCCATCCTCTCTGGAGCCACCCTTCAGGTAGTTAAAGGCTGCTATCAAATCCCCTCTGAGTCTTCTTTTCTGCAGACTAAATAAAGCCAGTTCTGTCAACCTCTCCTCATGAGTCATATGCCCCAGCTCCTGAACCATTTTTGTTGCCCTCCACTGAACTCTCTCCAACTTGTCTATAGTGAGTTGGGGGGGAAGAGGGGGCAAAACTGGACACAGTACTCTAGACGTGGCCTCATCAGTGCATAATAGAGCGGAATAATTACATCCCTCAATCTGCTGGCAACATTCCTACTAATGCAGCCCAGTATGCTGTTAGCCTTCTTGGCAACAAGGGAACACTGCTGACTCCTAGCCCCACCCTCCATTGTATCTACTACACCCCACAGCTTGGTGTTATCTGTGAACTTGCTAAGAGTGCACTCCATCCCATCTTCCAGATCGTTAATGAAGATATTGAACAAAACCAGTCCCAGGGCCGACCCCTATACCACTCCATTTAATACCAGTGGCCAGCTAGACATTTAGCCATTGATTACTACCCATTGAGCCCAACAATCCAGCCAGTATTCTTTCCACTTTACAGTCCATTCTTAAAACCCATATTTCCTCAGCTTGCTGGCAAGAATGCTGTCGGAAACTGTATCAAAAGCCTTGCTAAAGTCAAGATATATTATGTCCACTGCTTCTCCTGCATCCACAGAGCCAGGTATCTCATCAGAGAAGGCAATCAGATTGGTCAGGCATGACTTGTCCTTAATTAATCCATACTGACTGTTCCTAATCACCTTCTTCTCCTCCAAGTACTTAGAAATGGATTTCTTGAGGACCTACTCTATGATTTTTCCAGGGACTGAGGTGAGGCTGACTGGTCTGTAGTTCTCTGCATTCTTTTTCTTCCTTTTCCTAAAGGTGGGCACTATATTTTCCCTTTTCCAGTTATCTGGGACCTCCCCCATTTGCCACAAATTTTCAAAGACAATGGCCAGTGGCTCTGCAATCACATCAGCCAACCCCTTAGCACCCTTGGATGCATTGCATCTGTCCCCATGGACTTGTGCACATCCAGAGTTTCTAAATAACCTGTTCTTTCACCACTGAAGTCTACTCACCTTCTCCCCAAACTGTGCTGCCAAGTGCAGTAGTCTGGGAGCTGACCCTGCCTGTGAAGACTGAGGTGAAAAAGGCATTGAGTACTTCAGCCTTTTCCTCACCATCTGTCACTAGGTTTCCTGCCCATTCAGTAAAGGACCCACACTTTCTCTGACTTTCCTCTTGTTGCTAACATACTTGTAGAACCCCTTCTTGTTACCCATCATATCCCTTGCTAGCTGCAACTCCAGTTGCGCTTTGGCATTTCTGACCTTATTCCTGCATGCCTGAGCAATATTTTTATACTCCTTCTAAGTTGTTTGTCCAAGCTTCCGCTTCTTATAAGCTTCCTTTTTGTGCGTAAGTTCACTGAAGAGTCCTTTGCTAAGCCAAGCTGGTTGCTCGCCACATTTGTTATTCTTCTCATACGATGGGATGGTTTGTTCCTGAGCTCTCAGTAAGGTTTCTATAAAATACAACCAGCTCTCCTGGACTCCTTTCCCCCTCAGACTGGCCTCCCAGGGGATCCTGCCCATCACTTCCCTGAAGGAGATTAAGTCTGCTCTTCTGAAGTCCAGGGCCCATACTCTCCTGCTTTTCTTTCTTTATTTTGTCAGGATCCTGAACTCAATCTTCTCATGATCACTGCTGCCCAACTTGCCATCTACTTCTACACCCTCCATCAATTCTTCCCTGTTTGTGAGCAGTATGTGAAGAAGAGCCTGGTCCATAGTTGTTCTTTCCAACACTTGCACCAGGAAGTTGTCCCCCATGCTCTCCAAAAACTTCCTGAATTGCCTGGGCACTGCTACTTTTGCCCTTCCAGCACACATCAGGGTGATTGAAGTCCCCCATGAAAACCAGGGCCTGTGAACTGGAAACTTGCACCAGGGGTCTGAAGAAAGCCTTATCTACCTTAACCTCATGGTCTGGTGCTCTATAGCAGACACCCACCACAACATCACCTATGTTGATCTCCCCTCTAACCTTAACCCAGAAGCTTTCAGTAAGCATATCTCGTTTCACATTGGGTCCATGAGCAATCATACAGCTCTTTTACATACAGTGCAACTCCTCCTCCTCTTCTGCCCTGTCTGTCTTCCCTGAACAGTTTGTACCCATCCATGACAGTACTCCAGTTATGCATGTTATCCCATCAAGTTTCTGTTATTCCAGTCATGTCATAGTTCCTTGACTGTGCGAGGACTTCCAGTTGCCATGATAGGAAGCAGATACAAAGTTATTTTACATATTTTGTGGAATAACTTTGTAGCTTATTCCTCTTTTTATCAAGCCAGTGATTGATTGATTGATTGATTGATTGATTGACCGGTAAATCATGCCTTAAGTGTAACATGTGGTTGGGGACTTAACCTTTGAACACATCATCTAGGTTCTCTGTGTTGCCCTTTGGAAGCACCTAACTCTCCCCATTGACTACAAGGAGCTACTTTTAAAAAATGCCTGCTTTTTAAAATCTTCTTCCCAAGGCCAGGCTCATAATTTTGGCACTGTGACATTTGCTTTGGTGGTACATACAGAACCATTCTAGATTTTGACATAAGTGTCCAAATCATCTTGGAAAACTTGCCTAAAAATCCTAAGTAATTTACATGCTTTGAAAAGTGAACCCTTATCATTTCCCCTTACTTTTTCTTTGTAGTTGTAATTTTTTCCATATCATCTTAAAAAAAGTTTGCCTAATTTTCAGAATGTATATGACTGCAATATGATTCTAATAGTTTCAAGTCAAGATATGGTGATCGCATTTTAAAGGAAGCTACTTACTTATCTTTCCTTTTTGAAAACCAACTATAGCATTTCACTGAAATAAATAATCTTAGGATGCCAGGCATCCACACAATGAATGTCATCTGTGCCCATTTCCTTGTAACAGAAGCTGTTACACATTACAATGAAGTTCCATTATGAAATAGTAATCAATTAAAAGAGACTAAATAAAAAGCAAATTACATATCTGTATCTGTGGATCTGATTCTCAGTTACAATAAAGCCCCTTTTCACTGATCTGGCAAACTAAAAAGGCCTTCAAGTGGGCATAAATATATTTCACATCCATTGTATGGCCCAGTTTACTGCTACACCAGTAAATAGGGGGCCTAATATAAATACGAATTGGGCCTTATCTAGCTACAGTTTGCATGTTATGGGGCTGAATCTTCTTTCATTCATAGTGGTATAACTCACTGTACCTGATAGGAAACAATGTTATAATACTTGTCTGAGTGATTAACAGGGACTCTGGTTTTCTCTGACAAAAAAAGAAATCCCCAATTTTCAGATTTAAAAAAGTAACCTAAAATCTGCATTTTCCGTGATTAAAATGAAATGCCACTAATATGCATATCTATATATAATGATGTTTCATGTTAATCATGGAAAAAATGTGGATTTTGAGTTACCTTTTTTAATTGGAAAATTGAGGATTTTTTTTATCAGAGATAACTAGGATTCCTGGTGATTTATCAGGCCAGCTCAAAATAGCATACATGCATTAAGGCCTTTATTAAGTGTAAATTACCTGTACACAAACCAAGGGCTGTTGTAGGCAGGCTGGGAGTTGTTGTTGATGTAACTTCATCTGCCTCTGAACATGTTGATCATGGGGCTTTTACAAGCTCTTCTAGGGTCCATCTTATTCATATATATATCCTCCCTTTACATGTATTTTTAGACACTACAGCATGAATTATTACTCTTACAGAAATGACAGCCAAATCTATTTTTCTTTTGCAAGTGATGCGCCAAGACAGTCTCTGTTCTGTCATCAAGCTTTGCCAAAGTACAAATGCGGATGGCAGAGAATGTTTTTTAAGTTAAAACGGAAATGCTGAGAAGTGACTTTGCTAATTTATCAAAATTGTTTCCTGGCTCTCCTGAGAGTTTTTTGGCGGCTGCCAGGCTCCCTTTTCCAGTGCAACCGGAAACTTTTTGGAACTAAGTCAATATTATCATTCAAGGTTTGTGTTAACTGCAGACCTGATGCTATAAACTGCTGAATCTCCTCTACGGCAGGCACCCAGCACTTTGCTGGATGTAGCCCAAGACAGATTCCTTCAGATCAAGCTCTGTTGGCATGATACTTTTAGTGACTTGAAAAGCTATCTTAAAATGCTAGTAAATGTAAATGGTAGCATTTCATACTTGCTTTGTCCTTGCTTTACATCATTGTAAATTCTTATATGAGGGCAATAGAGTAAAGAACCAGGCCCCTAACCTCCCCACCCACTTGTGCAATTATAACTGCATCATAGTCTTCTGTAGGGACTTCAATAGGCTTATGGCAGGTTACATATTCTGGGGGGAAATGCTTTTCTTCTTCTTCCTTCACACTCAGATCAGCCCATTTTTTTGCTCCCTCCCTCTAAGAGAGCTGGACAGAGGAAGGAGGACACTATTTTTGTTCTTTTAGACCTATCACTTGGCAGGAGTATTTTACGAGCCTAGTTCAGAAGCAGGAGGGTTGCATGCTTTATGTCTTCAGGAAGTGTTTATTACATCGCTTGTTAACTGGATTCACTGATGAAGTTCTTCAGTGCCCTTACATATTTAAAAATGTTGCAGTCAAGTTTCTTACCTTCACTGTTACTATACTTTCAGTATACAAATAATCTTTTTTTTTTTTTGCAATCATTTTATTGGCTTCCTTGTATACAGAAAATCAGTCATCAAAACATACTTTTCATTAATCCAGTGCAAAGTTCTTACTGTGTAATAGGTTTGCTTTCTCTGCAGGTGAGAGAGATCACTGGATTTTTTTCCACAGAGTTTCAGTGCTGCCTATGATAGAAATTAGCTCCTTAGGCATTATGTGAAGTGATATGGTTATAGAAATGTTTTCAGGTTACTCTCTTTTCCTCAGGATTCCTTGCACAGTGCTTCAAAAAGCACTTAAAATGCTAGAACTCTTAAATCGTTATTTGGCATTTAAAAAATGTGTGTTTTAGCTCCTACCAATCATGAACCAGACACCCAGCTGGTGTAAATCAACATAGTTCCAATTGACTTCATTGTGGGTCTGGCACTACCTGTCTCATTGCAGCATACCTGTAAGCAGGGTAAACAGTGATTACCAACAGAGAGATAATTAGCCCAATTTTTACCATTTTATAACTTGGTCCTTCAGCCCTTAATTATGTGACAGGTTGGTTGAGGTTGGCTGAGCTTGGACAAAGCATATGTTCAAGAGGAGTGCTTCAGGGATGTCCTAAAGGCCAACTTAAAGATGCAAAATTGATGTCAGCTTGTGGGAGACTACTGTCCAGGACTGCCCCCAATGGAAGAAGAGTCTGCTGCAGGGATCTCAGTACTCTGAAACCTCACAACAACAACAGGAGATGGAAAGCTGGGGCGGCAGAAACAATGTGTCATGGACCAAATCTACAAACCCGTGCCACCCACCCCACATGGAAACACATGTCTGATCTGCACTAGTGTCTGTTGATCCCAGATAGGCCTCATCAGCTATCCTTGGATGCACAGTTAAGACAGTCATGGAAGACAATCATCCTGGACTATGAGGGATTGCTGAAGAAGGACGTGACAGGCTGGGCTACGCAGGTGTGCAGGGATGGGAGGACCAGACCTCTACTGAGAGCAGAACTCCTTTTTGCCTCATCTTGTAGAGTTGTAGACCCAGATCTTTTCCCCCATGAAACGAACAACAAAGCCCTCTTTGCCATTAAATAGGACAGACGCAAGACTTACGGCTGCAGTGTTTTGAGTTAATCCTGAAGGATACACACACGGAGTTCAGCTCCAAGGGTGGGGCAAGTATAAATTGGGTAGTTCTGCCTCTGTGCCTGGTCATCATTTGACAGACAAAACAGTGCTAAGTTTAGCTCCATATTGATTGTAATTTACCATAGGATAGACATGGAAGAGGCTCTAGAAATGGAAGATCAGAATTTATTATTGAATTATGGTATTGATATTGTTGCAAACCTTTCCTTAATTTCCACAAGAATATTTTGGATGTGGATTACAAGCCAAATGGAAAATATTAACAACAGTATCTTGGTTTCATCATTTGGAGAGAAAGAAAGAGAGAGGATTATATTTTGAACCATGTAATAGCATTAATTTGCTTTCTAAATTGGAAATTCTTAAAACTCTGTCTGAATTAAACTTCTTTCTAGCTAGATTTTAAGATTAGATTAGCCAGTGGCTGCAAACTTGCATAATAGCTTTTAGAAATGAATCCTCATACGAGCTGTAGTGTAACAGAACACCCAGTTGGATTTTCTTTCCAAAGGACTTAACTTTTATTAAACAAAAAAAAAGTTTCCTAGTAGTGGTAGAAATCAAACCAACCATATATATTCTTCCAGAGGCTCTTCAGCAGACTGCAATCTGCACTTTTGCACCAGGTGTTTAATTCCAACATTACTGCAACAAAGGGGATAGAAGCAGCTGGGACAACTATAGAGGTATCTGTCTGTTGAGCATTGTTAAGAAAAATTGTCTCCCTAGGTTACAATCTCTTGGTGGAAGAATCTGTCCTGAAAGTCAATGCAGTTTTTGCTCAGGATACTCCACCATTGATATGATATTTGCAGTCAAGCAGCTGCAAGACAAGTGTAGATACAAACAAATACCACTGTACATAGCCTTCATCAATCTGATGAAGGCCTTTGACACAATCAACAGACAGGGCCTTTTTACTGTTCTGAAGAAACAGGGTTGTTCCCCCAAAATGTTAAACATAATTTTTTCATTACATCAAGGTATGAAGACAACTGTAGTGTATGAAAAAAAGAACCTAATTCCTTTGGCATCAACAGTGGGGTGAAACTGGGTGTATCTTAGCCCTTCTGCTTTTTAACATCTACTTTT
>NW_005842119.1:639795-640125 GCF_000455745.1 Alligator sinensis | reverse complement strand
CTCCATGAATTCAAGGACAAAAATGATGGCCTTTATCTTTGAACCAGACTACATGGAGGCTTGTTCAACATCAAAAGTTTTGAGTGAGATCCAAAGTGAAAGAACTGGTTCTGAGAGGTTTGCTGTTTGTGGATGATGTGGCCTTGGTTGCCCACAGTGAATCTTTTCTGCAAAATCTCTTAGGCAGATTTTCTGAGTCATTCAAAAACTTGGGGATGGCAATTTGTCTCAGGAAAACTGTGATCATGTACCAAAGGGTGGAAGAACCAGAGTGATATCTCTCAGTCTCATTGACAGTTTTTGCTATGGGTTCTACGATCAGCAGGCATC
>NW_005842119.1:635578-639764 GCF_000455745.1 Alligator sinensis | reverse complement strand
TGCAAAATGAATTGACTAACAGAATCAGAAATGCAGCTAAGAATGTTGGGCTATTACAAAAATATGCATGGAATAACAGAAAACAATCAGCTAAGGTGGAGATGTGAATCTATGAAGATTGTCTACTGTCATGGTTTAGAAATGTGGACTGCATATGCTAGGTGCATTAAGAGACTTTTACATGAGATGTCTGCATAAGATCCTGAAAATGAAGTGGGAAGACAAAATACCAAACACAGAGATACCAGAGTACATAGGACTGCCACACTTGGGGACCACTATCAAGAAGAGAAGGTTGCAATGGATTGGCCATGTCAAGAAAATGGGAAGAGACCATATCCCCAGGAATATTTGCATAGCAAGATTTGAGATGGCTATAGAAATTGGGGTCACCCTCTATGGCAATACCATGATGTGTGTAAAAATGATATGAAGTCATTCAACATCAACATAGAAACCTGTGTTGATTGTCTGAGTGTCTGATTATGAGGGAACATCTGGCTCTGGATACAGCACAGTGCAATATGAAGGGCTTTTATCCAGAGGATGGAAGCAAAGCAAGAAAGAAGAAACAAGGATACTGTAAACTTGGACTCCAACTCAGACAACATATTGATCTGTGACTCTTGTAACAAGCTGTGTCGTTCTCAAATTGGGCTTGTCAACCACAAACAGATTCATCAGGCATTTAACTAGACCTTTTACTTTTACAACATGATTCAAAAGATTGTCAGCTGCCTACTACTGCAACATCAGTGGGACATGTCCCAGAAATGAGCAGGTGCTTGGTAGTATGTGTAGTGATCACTGGGTTCAGTAAATACAGGCATAACTTTTATTGTGGAGCAGTAGATGAGCCTTTACAGTTTCTCTCTCTCAACTAACTAGATGCTCCCAGACTGAAGAACTATCTCACAATTCCAAAATCCTTCAGTCTCCTGTTAGAGAGCATCTCTAACCTATAACTTTGATCACTGTGCTCATTAACCAAGGGCACCAACCTTTGCTAGTTTTCATTTCACATTTCATCACACAATAAATGAAATAATTTACCTCAAGGACATAGAGCCACTTCTGTAACTCTTTTCTAGAAAGATACATGGTTGATCAAGGCCAGAAGAGGCATGCCCATGTCCCTAAACTTCACTTTCATAGAAACCGAAGTTTGCAGTGAGTTCCAGAAAAGTTATCTCACTCATACCTGAAGATAAAAGAAAAAGGGCTGTTCATGGAATAACTAGGCATCTATAGTTACTGCAGGAGCTTGTGCTCCACTGCAATGCAAATCAATCAATGTTAGGTTGCTGGAGCACTTTGTATTGGAATATACCTAAGCAGTTAACACATAAGGTGTCAGAAGATGGCTGTCAAAGACATGTAGCCTAACTTCTGAGTTTTGTAGGATAACCTTTTGCTCTGAACTGCAAATAGCTTTCTCTAGTACCTCTATAAGCTAGGTCCTTGACATCATTTAGAGAATGGGTACACCAAAGAATCAAGACCAGTTGACCAAGTCAGCTCTTTAGTCAACCTATTTCTGACTTGTAACTTTTCTGGTAGTGCTTAGCTCTCCACCGTCCCATGTAACTTAAACTTTTACATCAATCTTGAAACCAACGAGTGGAGCCAAAATGTGGTTTTCCAAATGGCCAGTGGAGCAGGGTAGCCAACAGCCCCCAGGCATTGAAGTCATATGGAAGAAAGAGCTGGGGAGAAAGCTTTCAGGATTTTGAACTGGGTGGGAGTATGTTGGCTTCTTACATAAGTAACACTCTACAGCTGCATAGACCTCAGATTCAGTGGTAAGTAAAGAAACCTTGCTTTCCAAGGAAATAACAACATATGTAAAGAAAGTATCAGTGTTTAAACCTAAAAGGAAGTAATGTTACAATGGCATATACCCTTTAGAATAATATCTATAATGCAGTGATATTACCTCACAGGCATGTGGAGTATATTGAAGATTCTTAGTCATACATGTCCTACCATAATATACAGACTTGTTTTACTAATTTCTGTGGAATAAATGGGTCCAGTGGACCATATGGGAAAGAAAACGTGAAATACAGATGCACAGCATGGTCTGAAAAAAGCTTTCAAAATAGTGAAGTTTCCTCCCTTCCTCATTTCTTACAGGGTTTTTCCAGTCAGATAACATAGATGCTTAAGGTACAATTATAAAAGCTTTAGAAGATTGTTAGATTATATGAAAGAGGAAATAGTAATATACATCCAGAGAGATACTGAGAAAGAGGGTATATGGATTGAGTCAGAAACCCTCTGATCTGAAAAGCAGCAGATGATGCAGATAAAGTGCAGGCTTCACTGGCACAGCTAGCAGGGAACTTTTATGTGTTTGTAAAGCAATTATAAAAGGTGTTTGATTTTGCATTAAAGCAGCCAATTAATCTCCTTTTAAACTAAAAATATATATTTTTAATTTTTTTTCGATAGACAACAACCTAAAATCGAGCTTAGAGAAAGACATAACTATAAAGAGCTTTTAAAGTATTCTATAGAAGTGGAGCTGACTTGACAAAAATAAGCCCCTGTTCCCCTTCTTCACAACCTATATGTAACAGCTTTCCAGCATAGCTAATAAGGACATTGGCTTTAGATCAATTCCTTTTCGGCGAAGGATACCAATAGATTTTTTAAAACATGGAGCTGAGTCAGTCTGTAGGGCATCCAACAAAAGCTGGCATGTCAGTTGTGTATGCCATTTGTACACTGACTTTGGGGTTATCTCAGACAGCTTGTTTGTTGGTTTTGTGAGCATGTTTCTCCTCAAAACAGGGGACAGGTCAATGACAGTCAGTAATGAGTAACTGGCCATGAAAAAATGCAGAGCAGAGAACCCACAATCCACAGGAGGATATGGGTATCTCTGTTTTTTTGCACTATTATAATGGCACAATTGTATTAGGGCCTTGTTACACATTGCACTTCGTGCTGCTCAAAAGTTTATCAGAGTTAGTGCTAGTTCGAGTTTACAGCTGTCACATGTTAAAGCTGGTCATACGTCTTGGGGTGGCTGAGAGTGGTGAGGGAAGGCATTTGTGGAGCTACTGCCTGTGCTTCAGGAAAGAAGCCCCAGTTCAAAGGGATCCAATTTGGCCCCCTACCTTGTCTTTGCTGGCAACTTCACAGTGTGGTGAGGAGCAACAGCGTGGTCCTTCTTCAGGATCTCAGAGAGCTCCTCATAGAAGGGGATCTGGGTCCTGGCTGCCCCAGACACATTGTTGGCATCCCTTCCCTTCACAGAGAGAGATTTTAGAGACTTAATTTTGATCAGGATCTGCAGTCAGTACTGCTGATGCACCTGAGTCACCATCTGTACTGCAATCCTCTTGTAGATGGCCTGATTTTGCTATTGCCTTTTGACCCCTTTGTGGCAATGGGCCTCTCTTCTCCCCAGATTGCAATGAGGTCCAGCACTTTATTGTAGTCCAATTAGATGCCCCCCTGATGGAGTACAGGGGAGGCATCCTTTGTCTCATGCAGTGATGGTCTTAGGGTTGTTGGGGCCCTGGGCAACAGAGTCACTTGGGGCCCCACAGAGGCTTAATTTTGATGACCTATAAGTAAGTTGGACATTTTTGATTTTTCCAATTTTCTTGTCATAACATCGGCATAAATTTAAACAGAAGTGAAAGTGTTTTAAAAATGTTTCCATCATATTTCACTACAAGACATTTGAGGAGAATATCATAAATATTATCAAAGCCTATTCACACATAGTTATTATGAGAGTATACAAAACAAGAAGCAAGGTGTATGTACTCAGGTAAATATTAACCCAGCACAGTTGTATTGTGGATCTTTTTAATATTCTTCGGGGGAATTAGATAAATTGCTGAGTGTTAAAATGCAAATAGAGCCACTTCCTTGCATAAACTTCATGCCCCCAAAAAAGGTTGCAAAATTTTGAAGACCCCTAAAGTGTGGGGCCTGGGGCAGTCACCCAGTTTGCCCTCCCCTAAGGCTGCTTCTGGCTTAAGATGGAAAAATGGTTGAGTTGGAGGTAGAGGGAAATTTTCTATTGCTGGCTGGCTACCTGGCATGTGCTCTGTTGTCTGCTTGCACAGGGTTGCACCCCTGGGGGTGGGAAGGTCACACCCCCCCCAGGGGCAGGAGGGGGAGTTATCTTGGTGCCAGAACTGCCCCCTGGGCAGTACAGTTCAGG
>NW_005842119.1:628759-635568 GCF_000455745.1 Alligator sinensis | reverse complement strand
GGACGCTGCACCATGGGATTCTAGAGGACTGAAACTTGGGCAGCTCAGCTGTGGGGAGCGGCCACACATTAATGGAAGGAGTTGGGTAACACAGGTTGGAGATAAACCTGCCCTGGAGTGACATAACTTTAAACTGCCTGAGGGGTGCTTAAAATTAGTTTTACATGTTAATGTGTGGACAATCCAGGGGCTAAGAGCTCTAGGAGCTGCCTAAAATTAACATGTAACACAACACACTTATTTTTTGATCTTGCATGGGAGCAGCTTTCAGGAAGGTTTCTACAGCATCATAAGTCCCCACCACGGATGATTTCAAAGAGCAACTCTGGCAAGTTCAGAAGAACTCGAGCTTTATGTGGAACTCTGGAGCTTGGAATAGGCAAAATGTTGAGATGGTTGGATTTAGAAGGCCTTTGCTAAAGATTGCAGGGGCTTAAAATATGCCTTGTTTTATCTGACAGAACTCTTAGTAAAGTTTCTCTTTGTGCCACCTCATTTACTAGCTCTCTGTCCCTTTTTTCCCTATTCCCTTAAGACTAGAAAATTACCTGCCCATGGCTGTTTTGCACAAAGAGCTATCATGGTTTCTTCCAGATATAGGAAAGTACATGTTCTGGAAACTGAATAGCTCTGATTTCTTTGTTTAATAAAAAGGACAAGGCACTCCAGGCAAAATAAATAGTTGAAACTCAAGGTAATGTCGATAAAGAAATATTGAGAGGTTCTTAAGACTTAGGGAATCCCCTAAATTCAGGATAAGAATCAGAGTGAGATTATGTGGTGCCTATTTTAACTTCACAGTAAGAGTGTAGGTGAGCTAAAGTGACAGTAAGCTACCTTTATGCTTTTTAAATACTTGGCTGCTGTATGAAAAGTATGGAGTTTGCCAGCTCTAGGACCCACACTGCCTCTGCTGCTTCTTCCTGCTTCCCAGCTGCAGTCCGGAGCAGGGAGAGCTTCCTATGTGTCAGAGCTCTGGGCAACCAGCCATGCCATGGCTCCATGTGCTGGATCCAAAGGCTCCATGGATTGGATCTGGCTCAGGGGCCACTGTTTGCTGACTCCTATCTTAGTGTATGCAGAAAAATCTATGTATGGGACAACATAGACCTTGTGAGATTATTGGTTGAAGGGTTGATGAAAAGAGGAGGTTGCTGACGAAAATCATGCCTCTTGGTGGTACACTGAACAGAACAAATAACAATATAATCAGAACTATTTCATACCATCAGTTCCAGTAAAGTTCCTGCTGCTGTCACTGTGTTTTCAGCTGCTGGGATTTTGATCACTGGACAAAGTGGGATGCATTTCACAATGCTGCTATTAACTGACTTTCCAGGTGAAGTGCCTCATATAGCAGCTAATCATTTGCTCCTCAGAAGAAAGGAGACATAAGGAGAGTTTATTTTCTCCTATAAATTGATCTCTGATCCTTTCATCCCTGAGTATGCTGTACTTGTATAGACTAGGAAGGCCTCTCAGGGGTAATAAGTAATAAAGTAGACTCCCAGGAGTGTACATAACCAGAATTGTGCTGTAAGCTATCTTCTTTAATGGATTTGAATAAAACCCCACAGTAAATGGCAAGATAAAAACAAATGTTCCCTTTGTTGTCTTTGGATGTAAAACACACATATGTACAATAGCATTTTGAGTTTTGGGGTGTGAGCTGATTGCTAGTCAAATACTGGTGTGTTAGGGAGAACCTTAGCATGCTAACTTATTAGAGACTCTAGGAGACAATGCCTCAGCTATGTTCAGATGAATAAACACCCAAGTGAATCAAGTCTAGTTGTGTCAACCCAAGTTGTACAGGCACTTCAATGACTATTTCAGCCTTTCGGGAGATGCAGGTGCTTGGTTTGTGGGCTGGTTGGGTGATTTAAGCACCTAGCACATTTTAGGGCAATGTATGAAGATACCAAAGACCTGTTACTTGCTGCAGTATATATTTAATAATGGACATTTCAGATGTGAAATTGATACTATACAGCAGGCCCTGTTTGCCTTGCTGATTACACTAACATAGATTATGTAACCATGCACCAGAGAAGTGCTCATGCGAATACTTGAATTTGGCTCAAAAGGAAATAAATGAGGATCTATCTCCACTTTCTCCATCTCTGCAACATGTGAGTAGGGAGGGGCACTGAATGAATGGTGATTGGCCTTGATGCCATTTTCCCTACTTACTAGCTAGAGTAACTTAACTAGTGCAGATAGATGAGAATTACTACCTGATAAGAGCAAGGAGGAAGAAAAAAAAAGACTTGCAACTGAATCTCGCTGTCCCTTAGGCTGTGTGTGGGATGGTTCAGTTTATGCACTAACCCTGACTCAGGGGTGAAGTCACAACCCCACAAATTCTCCTTCATTTCTTAGCTCAGAAAGTTTACAATTTTGCTAAGAAAATGAGTATAGAAGCAGCTGGCAGAAGAATCATTTTATAGATGTGCCTTTGTCATAGTTCACAGATTGTAAAGACATGAAGGTTAAATGCGAATTTTAATATTTCTCCAAAGACTTGTACCCTAAAATTCCTGCTAGAACAACTAAAATGTATATGTCTGAGGGTGAAATGAAAGTACACTACAATATAAACTTCTGATAGCTTTAATGTCAATGAGACTGTTAGAGCAGTTATTCACTGTAGATATGGTTAGTGGTATGCAGGCAGGAGTTTTTAGTTCTGTGGCATTTTGCTGACTTAACAGTAAAATGGTCTTTCTTTCTCAGATTTTAATGTGCTATGTCAGGAGTAAATTATATAATGGATGCCTGGGACTTTCTGTCTTGTGGACTGATTCTATAACAAATTTCACCCTTCTTTTCCTCAGAGAGGGTAATTAATGGAGTGTACCATGATTTCCATATGAGATAATCTTCAGAGAACTTTTTTAGCTCTGTGTGTGTAGCCTTGTGAATCCTTTAGTTTAAAAAAGGAATTCATTGTTAAAAGCTTAAAGAAGCACAGATAAGCCATTTTTCTACAGAGGATCTCCTTTAAGCAGATATAGGCTTACATTTCATGGTGAGCTGAAGGTTGGCATTGTTTCTCTATTACCTGGCACTACAGGAGTGTACAGAATTTCTTAATTTAATATGATCCTTTTCCAAAGGTCTTGCAATTTGTTGCTTTCAGTGGAAATGTGGGCTTTTCCTAAGCATAAGGAGTGCTAGGATCAGGTCCTAAAGAAGTGACAGACTTCAGGTAGCACAGCATTTGATTCTAGGGCATAGGTCCACATAGGAGAGGTATAGAGGAATAACTTTATTATTCAGGGATAAATTTGATTTTGGCATTTTTGACAAGCTGAATTGATTGTGACTCTTTGAGGAGCTTTTATTCTGAGCTGATAAATGCAGAAACACAAAAATGGGCAAATGATATTTCCCTCTGCTTTTATTGTCTTTGTTCATCTGCAGTAGTAAAAGTTTCCTAACTGAGTATGTGGTAAAATAATCATTTGTCAAAGGAGTAAACTTACTGTACACCAATACTCTGCATTTAAAAGATCCCCAGTGTACTATGAACTATATAGTGCTCATAAAAAGCCATACTCAAGAGTCAAATATTCTTTCTTCTTCAATTACTGTAGTTTTCCATTGTCTCTAAGGATGGGCTATTAAACACTCAGTGTCAAAGCACACCGCATTGTTCTTTGTACCAGGTACTGACACACTCATTAGCCCATAGTCTTTGAATTCCTGATTGTACGTATGGTTTTCAGAATGCTACTTATAGGCTGTAATGGAAAAAAATGAAAACAGCCAGCCAGCCAGGCAGTACAGTTTTGAGGGGGATCATGCTTCAGTCCCTGAAAGCCTAGGGTCATTTTAACTGGGACATTGCATAGAGTGTGCCTGCCAGTTTCAATATATATAATCTAGTGCCAAGTGGCTGAAATTAGCGTTTTGCTATTTGATCTTTCAGGCAAGTAAGCAAATTGTCACTTTCATTTCCCAATAATTGCTGGGATAACAGATCTGGCTATTATTTTTTCCAATCTCCACTATTAACCAAGGTATGAAGGAAGAAGTCTGATCAAAGGTAATTAACAAATCTGAATGAGATTTCATTGGGGTATTGGATTACATTTCCTTTACACATGTCAAGGACATTACATCTGAGGAAAAGATAAGTCTGTGTAGCTGGAATGGCAAGATTTTTGTGAAACACTCTGAAATGAGGCTTCCCAAAGAAATGATGTACTTTTAAAAGTAATACCTAAAAAAGCTGATTTTATAGAATCTGTTACAAAGAATTCTGTGATTCCCTAGATGTGGTGGAGGTTTTCCAATTCCTGTCAATGGTTATTATTTACTTACTATACAGTAGTGACCAAAGGGCCCAGTGAAATAGAGGTACCATTATATATGCACCGTGCAAACACAGAATGCAGAGAGAGTCCCTGTGCAAGAGTTCCCAGTCTAACTTGATGTAATGGATGTTGAAAGTGTTCAGAATTAGCCTTTATAGAACTGTTTATCCTGCCCTGAGTTCCGCACAAGCGCCAGACTGCTAAAAAGTGCACCCCTACAGGATTTAGGCCATAATTAAATGTTTCTTTATAGCTAAAACAGCATTTTAAATGACACAATTAAAGTAATTTCATAACTATTGTGCACAGATACTATTGAATGAAAATTAGTCAAATGTGATGTACACCAGCCTTTCTTAACATAATGCAACTTCACAGGGAAAGTAAAGTCAGGAATTCTTTAAATATTTCCTAGCAACCTAAAACAAAAGCTAAACAATACCTAGATAGGTAAAAGGCTAAAAAATTATCTCAGAATACATAGAAACAAAATCAGAAGAATCAAGAGACAGAAGGGATTATGTATGTTCATAGAAATTTTTCTGTCAGCTGTCAGTCGGTAGTGTATTCAGCACTTTGGGAATGGCCAATGGATGCTACTTTCACGACTGCATAAAACAGTTAAACATTTTGGAAGAATGCCAGTTCTACCCTTCATACCAGTCAGGGCACCTCCTGTGCTTTCATTGTTGGAAATGCATCATTTCCTATGAGGAAGTACAGAATATGTGTGTGCGCACATGCGCGCACACATATTTTTTAAGAGCACTTTTTCATACATAGCTAATCTGTATTCTATACACCCACCATTAATGGCAAGTTTGTTGGAGTGAAAGCCACTCTCTGCTTTGCCTTGGGCTGTCTGGTTTGTTCAAGTTACTGTGGCACAGAAATAGCTGTAGTTCTGGCAGTATCAGTCCTTCTTTACTGTAGGGAATATATTACTATTTAGCAGTGAACATTTTCAAATGCAAATGACCCTCCAAATTAGGGATGTCCTGCTTCTTAGAACCACTACTAAACAACCACCTGCATGTGTTCATATTCAAAGCTGGTCTACTCACCCCATATGCATCTCCTCCAGTGTTTTATTTGACAATCTGTTTCAGCTTCGCAAGGGAGCTAGCAAATTATGTATTGCTCATTTTGTCAAAGTCATCATTGATGACAATTCCGGCATCAAGAGGCTCATTTTGTTCTGCAGATGTTTTTTTTCAAATAGAAGATAAATCATGGTTTTGAATCTTTTTTTAAAAATAATTTGAGTGAGTGTGGGTGTGGGTATGTGTGTTGTGCTTCTGGGAATAACATAGGGCACAAATAAAAAATCCTTTCATTTAAATAAATATATAAATATGAGACCTCAAGAGGCTCACTACTTCAAATCTGCAGAGCACATCAGTAGGTGTTATATTTAGCACCACTGTAAGAGATGCAGGGGAAAAAAACCCCTAAGCTATTTATATAAAGAGAACAGTCTTATCTCATTCCCTATTTGGCTAACAGCCCAAATTCCAAATGATGATTTACAGACTCAGCCCAATGTAGAGCTATCCTGCAATAAAGCATCTTCCAAGGCTAAAGAGGGTGGTAACTTCAGTGAGCTCACAAGTGAGGTGCTCTCTGAAAAATAATAGTCTGTTCAAAGGATTCAGTCTGCAATGCTGTCAGTCTCTTGAAGTTGGCAAATAAAATTCCCTGTCTAAGACCAGATTTCAAGAAGTGCTCCAGTCCTCCGGGCAAAGTCCCGGAGGACTGGAAAAGGGCCAATGTGGTCCCCATCTTCAAGAAGGGGAGGAAGGAGGACCCAGACAACTATAGGCCAGTCAGTCTCACCTCCATCCTTGGCAAAGTCTTTGAAAAAATTATCAAGGCTCACATTTGCGAGAGCCCAGCAGGACAAATTATGCTGAGGGGAAACCAGCACGGGTTCGTAGCAGGCAGATTGTGCCTGACTAATCTAGTCTCTTTTTAGGACCAGGTTATGAAACGCCTGTACACAGGAGGAGGGGTGGATGTCGTATACTTAGACTTCAGGAAGGCCTTCGATACGGTATCCCACCCCATACTGGTGAACAAGTTAAGAGGCTGTGACTTGGATGGCTACACAGTTTAGTGGGTGGTGAATTGGCTGGAGGGTCGCACCCAGAGAGTCGTGGTGGATGGGTCGGTTTTGACCTGGAAGGGTGTGGGAAGTGGGGTCCCGCAGGGTTCGGTCCTTGGACCGATACTCTTTAATGTCTTCATCAGCGACTTGGACGAGGAAGTGAAATGTACTCTGTCCAAGTTTGCAAATGACACAAAGCTATGGGGAGAAGTGGACATGCCGGAGGGCAGGGAACAGCTGCAAGAAGACCTGGACAGGTTGGACAAGTGGGCAGAAAACAACAGAATGCAGTTCAACAAGGAGAAATGCAAAGTGCTGCACCTAGGGAGGAAAAATGTCCAGCACACCTACAGCCTAGGGAATAACCTGCTGGGTGGCAC
>NW_005842119.1:600874-628259 GCF_000455745.1 Alligator sinensis | reverse complement strand
TTCCTGCCTATGCAGGGGGTTGGACTTGATGATCTATTGAGGTCCCTTCTGACCCTAACATCTATGAATCTATGAATCATCTACAGTTGAAGTAAAATTTTCAAAATTTTCAGCTCACTTGCTATTCAGGACCATAAAAGAGTAGCCATACCTTCCAGAAAACTCAATACTTCGATGTTCCCATTGTTCTCAGTGGGAACTCATGGGTAGCAGGCAGGTCAGAAAATTGTACCACTTTGGCAAGGAACCAGCACCCTCCCTCCCACCCCAAAAACCCCCCAAACAAACAAACAAAAAACCCATGATTTTTGTACACTATCTTACAGCTTCCTGGGATTCCAGTTGCCTCATGAACCCATTCTTCTGGTACTCCATTGGTGAAGAGATAGGAATCCTGTAGTGCAAGTGCACCATGACAGCAAATGGTTAGAAGGGTACGCTATCCCAGAAAGAAGAATGAAGAGATATACCGAACTACAGCTCCCAAAAGACATATGACTATGTTTCAGTCTTTGAACAACAGGCAAAACTTTTTGGGTCACTTTTGACACACACATACACAAATGAAACTGTTTATAATGAAAAAAACCTATTTAGATTGGTAATTTTTGGCTGGGCTAAGGAACGAGCATGTTTGAAAAAGCTAGTCTTGTCATTTCAGCATATAACTAGGAGCTATTGAACTGCTTAAAAGAACTCAGCTTTTCTGATATTTTGGATGAAGTATTTATTTTTTTTAAATCAATCAGGGAATTGGGATCTTGTGAGTGACCACATGATGCTTTGTAAAGGAAAAATGTTTGTTCTAGTTATAATCTGAATTTCTCAAAATCATGACCGTTAAAACAGAAGACTCAAGAAATTCAAATAAAGCACTTAAAGAACTCAATACTAAATGTCTTCAGTTGAAGAACCAGTATGGGCTCCTATACATGTGCAGGGAGGCTGCTCCAATGTGCTGTAATTACTCAATTAATCAAGTCTGCTGGAGCATGGTATTACCGTGCTCCAGAAGACTCCAGCATCACGTGTATCAGCATCCCTGTGCTGAAACATGGCAGTGGGGCACTTTAAACTAAAACTTGCTTAACCTCCGCCCCCCTCGTCTCTGCCTTCCAGAGCACATCTATAAAAGCTCTATATGATTAGGTGAAAGGAAAAATATTCCTACTATCTGATTCAATAGTCTGATAGTAGCAAGGGATGTTGGACAAAGAAAGCAGATACTTAACTACATTTTTACTCCAGCAGATACAGTTGGAGTAGACTACCATTTGAGATTGAACCTGTATCAGAAGGACATCAAGGCCACCAGCAACATACAGTAACTAGATTTGGAGGAATGAGCATCCTAGGTGACGAGATTGTGGTGTACAGACCTGGAGACAACATGGCAAAAGATGTGGTAGATTATAGCCACTCTCTGAGACAGAGAAGGAAACTGTTCTAAAACTGAACAAAAACACACATGAGAATGCAAATTATTGATTGTAATTAAATCTATAGAGCCTTCCCAATAGATTTGACCTGACTATCCAAAGGTAAAATCAATATAGCATATGACCACACCTAAAAATAATAAAGTTCAGAGACTATCACGATTTCTAAACAAGATTACAAAATGTCTTCCAACCTTCTCAGATGTGCACAAATCCTGGAGGCAAATAATGGGCACATTTGTATGGTTATCTGAACAAGATATAGCCAAGGAGTTAGTGACCAATTATTGTATCTGGAAAGACCATGTTATTAATATAGAGGAAATCATATAATGTGATACTAATGAAATGAGGCTTCAGGCTTAGCTCCTACAAGAGGGACAGATGGTAGCTTTCACATTAGGGTCACTATCAACAGAACAATGTCCAAAAGTGAAATGGCATGTCTCACAGTAGTGAGCAGTTCAACTAGTATGTTCAAGGATTGGAAACCCTTTGAGTAGAAAGTAACCAATAAATCATTAAGACACGCTAGTAAAAGACAGAGCTAGCATCCAAAATGCTTTCAGCACATGCTACTGAAATGGCAATACTACAAGAAAAGGATTGAGATGTATATAGCTAACTTCTTACCCAGAGCAGCCTTGTAATGTGAATACATGGCCACTGAACAAGAATACAAAATTTTCAACCTGCTAGAAATGCAGAACATATAGAAAGATCTGGCCAGCGTTAAGCAAGCCAGCTGCATACCAGATATATATAGGAAAATACGAAGCAGCAAAAAAAAACAATACAAATGTACATTCCTGTTGGGCCTTGGAGCAAACTGGAAAAAAAAACCCATTTCAAACACAAACTACATAAAGTACTTTGTTTTGTAGTCTACACTTCAGATTCCTGAGAATTAGACAAACTGGTCATGTCTACATGTGTGCTTAACTGTAGAGTAGACTAATTAGCTGTGGAGTAGAGCACCACCGTCTACATGTATGATGCTATTAGGTCACAGTAAACTAATTAACGCTGTCATAAGACAGTACCGTTGGGGACAGTACTATCTTGTGGCAGGGTAATTAAATCCATTTAAATGCATGTGTAGAGGCTGACTGTGATCATAAATTGTGCCTGGTCAGCCCATATACCAAAGGGCCAGACTCCTGCCTGCTGCCTAGACACATGGCTTTGCATTTCCAGCACCCATATGCCCCATCCATCCCCTTCTCTGCCCAATGCCACCACCCAGAGGCAGAGCTGAGCCCCCTGCTCCCCTGGCCCTGGTGTAAACTGCTCCACCCTGGCTTTAGTTGCTGCTGTCCCAGGTGCACATGTATATGCTCTGCCCAGGAGTAGTTTACTTCAGCTCAAACTGCTCTGGTGTTTATTGGTTTTAATTACATGCATGTGTAGATGCACCCACTGTCAGACATTACTGCAGTGACCGTTGTAAGCAAAACAGTGATATGCTTCAGCAGGGCTGGTATCCCAAACCACGTAGCTTTAGACAATGGAGACCAAGGGGTTTGCAATGAGTCTGAATAATATAGTTAGGAACAGGAAATTTAGTCTTAGCACAATATCATTATATCAGAGCCAGTCAAATAACAAAGCCAGATCTGAAGTTAAAGCCGCTGATACTTTCATCAAGAAAACTGCAGAAATCAAAGACAATATATGGCAAGCCAATTTTAAATAAAGAATACAAGAAGGTCTAAATAATATCCTTGCAAACATTTGATGTAAAAATATCTGTGTGCCTTGGTGAATGTAGCCCCTGCACTATTAAAACTAGCAGTTGTAGAAAGAGTAGCAGACAGGAAAAGGCTGATGTATAAAGGCCAATGACTACTGTAACTGACAAGGAAAAGACCTTCAGAACTAAAAACAGGAAACCCTATCAGGACCAGATTGTTTCCTCTGGACAAACCACACATTTGGAAGCAAGTCACATGTTTTGAACCAATAAATCCTTATTCATATAATGTGAGTACATATTCCACTACAATCTCAAACCCATTCTTCCATTTTAAACAGTAGATATAACCATGGACATGGAGAACGGTGAAATGTCCACTCCTTGAGACTAGATCTGCAAGACATAGAAGAAGCAGAAGCTGACAAATGGGTAATATACATTATAACACTTCTAAAAGCATGTATTGCATGGTTATATATATCATCATCATATGTATAGAAAGGATAATGTTTAGACTCTTAGGCTGCTTGCATACATTAAAAAACTGAAACATAACTGCACTTTACCAGAAGAAGCAATATGTTACTTCAGCCTGACTCTAGCATTTGTAAAGATTGGGTGTTTCAGTTGGGGCTCTTTGGCATTTTTAGCTAAAGCTGATTCAATCAACTATTAGATAAAAGTGCCAAAAAAGGCCCCACAAAATTTCCTGATCTTTACAGATGCTACAAAGTCAGGTTGAAGTAATGTGCTGCATCTTCTGGGCATGTGCAGGGCTCAAAAAGGGAATGCATTGAGTTTGAAGTAAAGCACTGTTTTGTTTTGTTTTTAACATCTGCAAGCAGCCTTAATGTCTTGCTTTTCAAGAAGTATTAAATGAAAAAAAATCAGCTATGGAGAAAGGAATAGATCCAAAATGTTACACTATCTTGACTCACTTTTTATTGCCAAATACTGAAGTTGGGTGCATCTATATGTTCATTAATGTGCTTTAGGTAATGCACATTAAATCTAGTACCTCCATTGTGAGGTAATAAAAAATGCACATTAGCCTATTTTAATGCACATTAGCTAAAAAGCGCAGTTTTTCCATGATCCTTTAATGCATATTAAAACAGACTAATGCAGATTAAAGTGCATGTGTAGACAGGCCCAATGGAAACAATTTGAAATAAATCAACATCATTATATTGCTTTAATAAGTAAACATTTAGATCCCATGAATGGAAGATTTTATGTAGTTGATTTGATGGCTTGCTTCGAAGATATCAATAGGATTCGAAGCTAAACTCTAGTTCTTTTTTTTTTTTGGACTGAAATCAGTCACTATTGGGGTCTTGCCCTCTCCCCATCTTTCATGCCAAATCTCTTCAGTCTAGAAATCTTTGTTCTAGAGACTCTTTAGAATTTATCCAGTTGCTTCAATCTAGTTTACTATTTAATGAAGACATTCCATTTGATTTCCCACTCATTCCTCTATCAGCTCAAATGAAAACAGACCAATTAACACATATCTTTAATACTGGGGCATTACTTTTGCCTTTTGTATGGATTTTTTATGACTTTATTTTACTTTTATATGCTTTTCCATTAAAGATTTAGGCAACAAGAGACACAGAAATCAAATAAGGGTTTAATAAGCTTTCAGTAGATTGACAAAAAGATATGATAACTTAGAAGCCTAAAAATAAGTAATGGTGATGACAAATATAACTTTCAAATTAATCCAAAATACAAAACAAATATATATTTGTAGGTTTACTTTAACTGTTTACTTTTCTCCCTGTTTGGTAAACTGTTTGGCTTTATTTCATTTCCTAATGACTCTTGGCATTTTTTTTGTTTGCTTGTTTCTCTGTGTTATATCTTCTTGCTTTAAAATATCTTTTATGTACTAGTTTTCAGGCACAGTTTGCTCTTCCCTACAAATAGTAGAAATCATGGAACTAGCAGTTAGAGTTACTGTTAGAGCACAAATAGACTAAGACAGATCGTAAAGTCCCTGGTGATCAAGGAACTATATAATGCTGACTAGCTCCAGCAGTGACAACAAAAATTTCATAAGCCAGATGCTTAGATATCAGTAACCCCTTCAACAGTTCCCCTCTGAAAATGAACTAAACCTGCCTTTATCACTGACAAAAGGGGAACTGTTCTGCCCCTAAAACATGTTTCAGGGTGTTTAGTGCTAAGTCCTTTCACTGCATACGCCTACAAGAAGGCCAGTTTTATGTGATGAAATGCACCTCCAGAGAATCCCTGAATCCATTAACTCCTACAGAACCCAGCAAGAGTTGAGGATGCGCAGCATTTCTCAGGGGGGTCTTGGCACTTGGAAAGGTCAGGCTCAAATGACTAAAGACTTGTCTACAGAGGAGAATTAACTGGGACAGCTATTAGAGAAGACCTCCAGAGGAAGTGAATTGAACTAAACAAGATAACTATTTCAAATATTCCACACACAGAGCTATTCCAGAATAGCTGCTATGCTTTAAATTCCCAGGCTACCTCATCCTATAATAACTTCACGATGTAGACAAGCCCTAATCCACTAGGCAGGAGAAGTGATCAAAGGCCTGATCCTGCATGTTATTCTGAGAGTTTTGCGTTCTCAACACCTTGACATATTGGCCACTAGTTCAGCATCTTCCTCTCATGAATAACTGCATATATACGCTCAGGGTAGAAGGATGAATGACTTTTCTTGGCTCTGCTTAAAATCAAGGTGCATCATATACTGTGGCCAGCTGGACCTGCATTCTGCTGCAATCTCCCTGGATTCTCTGCTGTGTTGTTGGGATCAGACTGGAAGTTCTGCAATAAGTTAATTTAAATTTAAAAAAATGTGTTTACTGAATTAAATATGAACATGAATAATAGAGACAATACAGTGGCCCCCTTTTCTTACTTGCCTTGTTATTAAATTTAATTGATTTTGCATTTTTCCTGCACTGTTAATGTTTCATATACTGCAGCTTATGACTGTGCAAGTACTCACAGGGCACAATTGGGTCATAGGAATAGTGGATAGGAGAGAACTGGAGAATTTGGCACATAGGGTCATTTGGAACTCAGCTTGGATTTTGGAATTAATCACATCAGTTAGATCCTTCTGCTCAAAATGATCATCAGTGAAATAGTTAAAGAAGTTGACTTTTAAATTGTCATCTGTAAAGATTCAGTTAACTCCCACTGGGAGAAATGGGGGAGTTCACACTTAGAACCATTGCTTCAGGTTGAATGCAAATTCAGGATGACAACTTGCCTTGGCTTATACCGGATTCATGTTTTAAAGGCCTATTCATCACCATGGGAAACAGAGAAATACTCATAAAGAAAATTTAGATTTTGGAGTCTGTGGAAAGGGAGGGCAAGCTGACACAGCTTCTGCAGCTGCACCATCATGAAATATATAGCTCCTCATAATCCTGGTGATCCACCCATTCCTCAAAGCAGAGCAATGTGAATCTAGATTTTGGCAATGAATGCCCTTTGAAGTGTGCGATCACCTTTTTCCATTCAACATTATATTTTAAATAGCAGTGAAAAGAGCCATTGCGGATTATTGTCCACTGCAAATACAGTTAAGAAAATTGTCTATGTTAGAGAATTATGTCATGCTAAAAGGTGAGTTAAGTACCATGATGTTATACATGATTTAACAGTGTAGACAAGGATTCTTTGACATTCATTCAGTTTGTAATTAGAGGAACAGAGGACCTTGCTATATAATGCCCTAACGTGGATTGAAGACCAACAGACATAACATTACACATAACAACGTCATCTATACTGAGAAATAGGTTCTTACTCTCTCTTATAGGCCTTAAAGTGGCAATAAATGTACTTACCTCCTACTTTAGTGCACTTTTAGCAATGGCTAGAATGGTTTAAGGGGCCCTAGTGTTAACAAGAATTTGGCTCTGAGCAGTCAACATTTTGATGGTTTAACATGATATAACTTTAAAGCCCAGATAAACTTCTAGAAAATGAACTGTAAAAAAGAGTATGTTATCTAAAAATGGTCTCTTCATTTTACTGTACAGGAGAATGTGTCTCATGCAATTTGACAAATAGAAGATTTTCATTCTCTCCATTCTGATATCTCTGTTTATGTACAACTTCATAATTTTAACCAGCTAGTGTTACAATTACAACCAGCTAGTGTTAAAAGCTCAGCTCTAAATCAAGGTAAAGGACTTTATTTAGAGTGGCAAGACCAACAAGTTTACTGACTTGTCATCATTGCTTGTAGTGACTTGCATTCAAATTGGAGGAAAGAACAGAAATTGTAGGAGGGAAGAGTTTGAACAAGGCAGCAGGAAGTCAGTCTGTGTGGAATGCTAGGGTCGGAATGCTATATGCAGCTGACACACTATTCTCCAAGTAATGAGCATTGAAACATAGAAACTTTGGATGCTCTACCCAGCATGTAATATGTGTAAAAATGATGGTCAGATGCAAAACAAGAAAGTGTTAACAAAGAAGCAGCTAGAAGCAGCATAGGTAGGTTGCATGCACTCCAGTGACTAGGAATGCTGAATTTTCAAAGACATTTTGGCAGCAGAGGAAGCAAGGATTGAGTCTGCATACAGGAATGATCGTGAAGATCCAGAAGACAAAGGAGACATTGCTGCTAGAATTAATGTCCAAATACCAGCGCAGATGATAAGTGTTTGATAAGCACAGTGACATCCAATGGAATGAGTCTGCTTTATCCAAAACTAAGAAGTAGAAAAAGAAAGAGAAGGATGAAAATCTTTGGCACCTACATATAGATTTGAAGACATAAAATAATTCCTAATTATAGACAGGATCATCTCTGAGACATGATTCTACCTTAGAGGAGGGACTGTTAAGATAAGCAGATGTAACCTCAGAAAGCCAATTTCAAATAGCAGTGGCAGCTGAACTATCCCAGATAGAGATCAAATCAATGACATCCATGAGCACAGGACAAGTGCATAGCCTCCTGCTCAAGTACCCTAGGAAACAGGACAGAGGCAGAGTGCAAACAATATTTTGGAAAGCAACTCCAAAGGCAGAAAGAAAAATATCCAGTCTATGAACAATTGTGCAAGTGGTGTAGGAAACAATCATTTTATGCCCAGTTCTGCAGCTACCTGAGGATTCAATACAGCAGTTCTGTCAGTGACTGAGGATGTAACAATTTCCAGTAAGGAAAAGCGTGTCTGCAACAGATTCAAGGACTTTTAGTGCAGTAAGAAGAAGACTGCTAGCCAATCAGCTACCACATTTGTAACTGTGCATTTAGATCAACACCCAGTTCAATTCCAGCTGAGTTATGGAGCCAGCTGCAATATAATCCCAGTAACTGTGATCAGTAGCACTATTAGGTTTAAGAAATGTTTCCAAGCTCTGGTGATGTTCCCTTCTGAAGCCAGTGGGAAAATGCCACCTGTCAAAAAGAAACCCATGAAACAAGATATATTATTGCTTGGGGTTTATAGTAGCTGACACATAGGAGCACCTGCGACTGCTGGAGAGTAAGACAGTTTAACCTATGGATCTGATCACAGTGGATTGGAAGGATATTTTCCATGAGAGAGAAGAAGCGAAATGTTACTGTGGGCTGTTAGTTACTAGCATTCAGAGTTTCCAGGAGATGAACATTTAGAGCACAAATGTAAAATAGTAATAGATGCCCATGTGTGGCCTATGAAACTACCAAGATGTAGGGTTACACTACCCCTGGAGGAGACAATGATGAAAGAACTACAAATCTGTAAGCTAAAGGTATCATTATACCAGCTGAAACTAGCACATTGTGGATCAGCAACTGAGTAGTTGTGGCAAAACCTTCAGGTAAACTGAGAATCTACATGCATTCAAAACCATTGAAAATAATATTGAAAAAGATCACTATCCATTGCCAATTACATGCTACCTGATTGATCTGGGACTAAAGTACACACTGGTTGTAATGTCAAAAATGGGTTTTGGCATGTTGAAGTAGAGGAGCCATCTAGCCACAAGACATTTTTTGCCATTCTTTTTGGCATGTACTTTTAACTTATGGGTATCAGCCCAGACAAAAAGTAAATGAACCAGACTTTGAGGGACTCTCAGACATCAAAATTATAGCTGATGACATTTTTTTTCAGGAGAAGGAGATGTCAAAGCAATTTGGGTCCATGGAACTGAACTATGGCAACAGGTAAATAGGCACCAGGAATAGCATATTAGTCTAAAAGAGACAAGCTAAACTGAAGGAGAACCAAATTCCTTCCATTAGACATCAGCTGACTTCTATGGGTGTTTACTTCTGAGAAACATTAAGAAAATGCCTAGACCAAAGTATTTGAAAGAAGAACAGTGATTTACAGGGATGGCATGCTATATTTCCAGATCCTGCACCTATCAGAAACCTCTTAATACTGAAAAAAATTAAACCATGATGCCACATAGGAATTATCAGAGACCTATGAAAAAAGAGAGGCATCAGTCTGAAAAATACTACTCTTGCAGAGTAGTTAGAGCTGTAAGATATTGTTTCAGGAGGAGGCATAGAAACAGCACTGTTGCAAAACCAGCTGTCCTGAGCATTTGCTCATAGAGCTCTGACAGACACAGAGAGGAGGTATGCTCAGATAGATAAGGAGCTACTGACTGTGCCCTTTAGAATGGAACGATTCCATCAGTTCACCTTTGGACACAAGGTTGATGTGTTGCCTGATCACAAACCATTAAAAACCATCACAAAATAGATACAGCTGAGTACATCCAATTGACTACAACATTGTATTGAGACTTCAGTGATATTAGGTGAAGATAAGGTACTATCCAGGAAAGAAACTACAGGTGGCAAGCAGTGAGCATGACATAACTTCCATATATAGCAAATATATACGTCCTGTATAACATGAGTCAAAGGACTTCCCTAAATATTTAGAGAACATCTTTTAGAAAAGCATCTATTCCATCTCAACACTTGGTTGGTCATTTCAATGGTTATTTACTTTTACAATTAAGAATTTGCAGTTATTTTGAGATTGGATTTGTCTAGCATCAACTTCTAGCCATTGATTTTGTTATTCCTTTGTTTGCTTGACTGAATACCTGTCCATTAGCCAAGTCCTGTTCCTGATGTAGGTATTTATAGACTGTGAAAAAGACAGTCCATAGTCTCCTCTTTGTTAAAATAAACAAAATGTGCTTCTTGAGCTTTTCATTTTAAGGAATATGTTCCAATCCTTTAATCTTTCTTGTGACTGTTCTTGGTACCTTTGCCAATTTACCAGTATTGTTCTTGAATTGTGGACACCAGAACTGGACATGGCATTTCAGAAATGGTGCCACCAATGCAAAATGCAGACATGCTATACCTTTCTTATTCCAATGCTTATGCATACATACAAGGAGATGTTTTAACCACACCACTGCATTACGAATTCATGTTCAGCTAATTATCCACCTTAGCCTCTAGGTTTTTCTCAGTGACTGCTTCCTAGGATAGAGTTCTCCGTTTGCAGAGGATACCAAGCTTGGGGGAGTAGTGGATACCCTGGAGGGTAGGGCTAGGATTCAGAGTGACCAAGACAAATTGGAGGTTTGGACAAAAAGAAATCTCATGAGGTTCAATAAGGACAAGTGCAAAGTCCTGCACTTAGGACAGAACAATCCCATGCGCCAGTACAGGCTGGGAACTGACTGGCTAAGCAGTAGCTCTACAGAAAAGGACCTGGAGTGAACAGTGAACAATAAGCTGAATATGAGCCAACAGTGTGCCCTTGCTGCCAAGAAGGCTAATGGCATCCTGGGCTGCATTAGTAGCAGCATTGCCAGCGGATTGAGAAATGATTACTCCCCTCTAGTCAGTACTGGTGAGGCTACAGCTGGAGTGCTGTGTCCAGTTTGGGGCCTCTCCACTACAGATAGGATGTGAACAAGTTGAAGAAAGTCCAGCAGAGGGCAATGAAAATGATTAGGGGGCTAGGGTACATGACTTATGAGGAAGGACTGAAGAAACTGGCCTTATTTCATCTGGAGAAAAGAAGTCTGAGGGTGGATTTAATAGCAGCCTTCAACTACCTGAAGGGTAGTTCCAAAGAGGCTGGTTTCAGTGGTGGCAGATGACACAAGGAGCAACAGTCTCAAGTTCCAGCAAAGGAAGTTTAGGCTAAATATAAAAATTTCTGACTAGGAGAGTAAAACAGGTAGAACAGACAGGTTGTAAACTTTCCACCCTTGTAAGTTTTTAAGATCCATCCCTTGACTGGAATGATATAGTTGGTGTTGGTCCTGCTTTGAGCAAAGGGTTGGACTAGATGACCTACTAAGGTCCCTTAAAACCCTAATTTTCTATGATTCTATGATCCTGTAAGCCTGGCCTTCATGTTTTGTTCTTAGATATTTAACATTACCTTTGGTAGTATTAAAAGGCATATTTGTTGTTTGCATCTAGTTTCTCAGGTGATCCAGAGTGTGCTGTATGATGTGTCATTTGCAAACTTTATTAGTGATAATTCTATGCATTCTTCTATTTCATGGATAAAATGTTCAATACTTCAGGCATTCTTTAGGTCACACTGGCTTAATAATGATTTTCTAGTCACATTTACACATTACATATCAGTTACCAATTAAACCATGTATTGTAGGTCACTGTTGATTTTATATCATTCTAATTTCTGAAGCAAAATTCCATGTGTTAAATGTTTTAGACAATACCAAGAAGTAATTGATGTCTATGGTGACTGCAGGTCAGCATCAGAGTTCCAAAATATAGACATTTTGTCCTGGAGGTGACCTTAATCAAGAGGGTTAGTTGAATAGGTTTCTTGCAATGAGAATAGAAATGCACTTAGGTGCATTCCAAGGCTGACCTAGATCATTCATAGATTCATAGATGATAGGGTCAGAAGGACCTCAATGGATCATTGAGGCTGGTCTCCTACCCATAGCAGGAAAAAGTGCTGGGGTTATGTGACCCCAGTCAGGTGCTTGTCCAGTCTCTTCTTGAAGACCCCCAAGGTAGGGGAGAGCACCACCTCCCTTGGAAGCTCATTCCAGATTTTGGCAACCCTAATGGTGAAGAAGTTCTTTCTGATGCCCAACCTAAATCTACTCTCCATCAACTTGTGGCCATCATTCCTGGTTTTTCCAAGGGGTTTTCTGGTAAACAGAGCATCTCCTATATTCCATGCTGCCCCCTACCGCCCCACTGGGAATTTGTATACTGCTACAAGACCCCCCCCCCTCAGCCTTCTCTTGCTGAGGCTGAAAAGGTCCAGGTCCCTTAGCCTTTCCTCATAGGGCCTTCCCTGCAGGCCTCTAACCATATGAGTGGCCCTCCTCTGGACCCTCTCAAGGTTGTCCACATCCTTCTTGAATTACAGCACCCAAATTGGATGCAGTACTCCAGCTGCGGCCTGACCAGTGCTGCATAGAGGGGAAGTATCACCTCCCTGGACCTGTTCATGATGCACCTACTAATGCATGACAAAGTGCGTTTAGCTCTGCTAATTACTTTGTCACATTGATGACCCATATTCATCTTCGAGTTGACAATGGCTCTGAGATCTCTTCCTGTGGCTGTGCTGCTGAGAAAAGCATCTACCTGCTTATAGGTGTGCTGGTGATTCCCTCTCCCTAGGTGCAGAACCTTGCATTAGTCCTTGTTGAATTGCATCCTATTGTTCATCTAGGCACTGGGTATGTCTACACAAGACACTACTGTGCAGTGGTTACTGTGCATTTTGTTGTACTTGTTTATTTAGTACTTATTATCTAGTACTTTATTTAGTACTAAATAAATGTGCAATAACCAGAGTTACTATGCAGTAGTTATAATTAATGCCTTTTAAGTGATGCTGCTGCACAGTAGCCAAATAGAACTGTGCAGTAGCATCTCGGTATGGTTTTTGTCATGCAACAGTACTGTGCACAGTCAGGGTATCTTGTAGATGTGCCCACTGAGTAGGGAGGCTCCTATAGGCAGCTGGTAGGAATGCCAGGCACAGGGTGAGTCTGAACTCCCATTCCTTAGAACTTACACAGCTCAAGGCAGTGAAGAGAGTGTTTCTGTCATGTCAGGATCCAGATTACTCAGAGGAAAGATACTGAAGGCCCCAATTTTTGCACAATAGCCCAGTGGCAAGAAGAGTTGCTTAGGGGTTCTAGGTCCTTAGCATGTCTAATGAAAAGTGCATAAACAGTCCAGGAGCCAGAAAGAGGGAGTATAATTCTGCTAGTTCTTGAAGCATGCCCCTGGGATCAGGAAGGCCCTGGTTTTTAGTAACTTTCCAGGACTGTTCATGCAAGATCTAAATGTCTGATGGCAAGGGCAAAGCAAGCAGTAAGCAGTCTCTATCTGACATTGCTGGCCTTTTGCTGGCCACTACCTATGGACTAAACAGAGGCCAGGATGGGGAATGATGGGCCAGAGAATCAACACACTGTTCCTCACAAGCAATAGTCTGTTGTAGTCCTGTGAAAGAATGACCCAAAGAGTACAGAAGCAGTTAAGAGAGGGCCAAGGTAAGGCAAATGGCATACTACAACCAAGGAGATGACCTGAGGCCACTATGTACATGTGTCCATCCACTAATGGAAAAAGACAGTAGTCAAAGCTACAGTGGGATAAAGCTCCCAGGAAGTTGTTATAGACTCACCATAGAGGTGCAGATGAGGCTTCAGAGAACTGCAGAATATCAGCAGACAGACAGGACCAGAAGGCTTTAAAAAGAGCCTCAGCTATCAGCTGACCTGACATAGGACACAGCTGACAGGAAAATATGAAGCAAGAAGCTGCATGAACTATAGAGGAGACCACCTGGATGCCTCCCAACATAATGAAGGCTGCTACAGGGTGGAAATAAGTCCTCCAAAGAGGACTCAAAGCTCAAAGAGGAAATGGGAAACTGCTCAAATAGCTCAAAGAGGAAATGGGAGACTGACTTGAAAACCAACATACTTTAAGAAGTATCAGGCTCACAATGGGCCGGCATAAAAGGCCAGTCACTCTTGAGTTATGTACTGGCAAATTCTGTGCAGGTGACTTACATACTCACTTTTTGAAAAGGTGCATCTTTTCTTGCGAAGTTAGAAATGAAGAGAGCCTGCTCCACAGGGTCTCCAAGGGTAAATATACTAGAGGTCCCTGAGTGTTCTGATTCTATACTAAGAAGTCTATCTAGATATAGAGATGCTCTAAATATTTTGAGTTTTACTCATGGTTAAATATAATTCAGTTACATGCATAACATTACTTAAACCAGGACCATCAAATTCACTCCCCGGTGAGACCCGTGGAGCCAGCAGCAGCTGTGACGAATCTGGGTCCAGCACCAGCGCTGATCTGAGAGATCTGGGAGTAGGAGTGGGCAGCAGATCTGGGAGATCTGGGAGTGGGCAGCAGTGCAGGTAGGGAATTGGGAAGTAACCTGGGTGGAGGATTGGCCATCATCATGGGTAAAGGATTGGGTGGCAGCATGGGGCCAGGAGTGGGCATGGGTGTGGATGCAGGGGTAGGTGGCAGTGTCGGTGGGGGACCAGATGGCAGCACACATAGAGTATCATGCAGCAGCACAGATCCAGAGGTGGGCAAGATTGGTCCAAAAGAGGCCAGCAGTGCAATCTACCATAGGACAGCAGCACAGGTCAGGGAGCATAAGGCAGCACTGACATGGGAGTTCAGATCTAGGGGTGGATGACAGCGCAGATTCAAGTGTGGACAGCAGTGGAGCAAGTGAAGGCTGTATCATCACTTGCAATGTCCGGGGACATTGGGGTCCAGAGACTCTGAACTGACTGGTTGGTCAAGGGACTCAGCTTCTGGGACTAGCAGCCCTCTGGATTACTAGTGGGCCATATGGAAGGGTTTTGTGGGATGGTTCCAACCCATGGGCCATATGTTTGATGCCCCTGATTGAAATCAATAACATTTAACCATTTTCTCATTAGCAATTTATCATTATCTTTACCTCATTTTTAACATTGGGATAGGTAAGCAGCAAATATAAATCAGCAAAGTAAACCTACTGACCCATATTCTATTATTATATTATATTATGTCTTATAATCAGGTATAATTCAAGCTTCATAAGATGGTTTTTCTATTTCATTGACTGCACCATCACACATTTTGGGGTTTTTTTAAAGTATCTATTCATGTTTACTACAGTGGCAAATAATATCTATATCTATATCTATATCTATATCTACCTATCTTTACAGATATATCACTGTTTCATATATAACAAAATATCCATTACAGGTAATCAGTAGTGTGCCAACCACTCTATGTACTTGCATAAAAACTTAAATATTAGTCACCTGTTAACACAACCTGCATTATGCTTCAATTTCAGTTTCACTAATAGAAGTGAAACAAATCTGAGACCACAGAAGGTAGGAAACAGAGCAAGTCTTTCACAAGGAGGGCTGATAATTAAAATTACGTGGAGGATGAGGAATTGTTTGAGAAGATTAAAACAAACTGGAACTGCATGTTTAATGGCTCGACTTAACTTGCTCTGATCGTATAGCTACAAATAATGTTTTTAGCCTGTTAACTGAAGTAACAAGGCCATGTCAAGGTAAAAGAAGAAGGAACTAGAGACCAAACAGTATACTGCAGCAAAGCCTGTGCATTTAATGCACCAACCAAAATGACTGCTGTCCTCATTCATAACTGTAACTTTCCTCTCCCATCACAAGCTGTTTCCTCAGAGAACAAAAGAGACAGGAAAATAGTACTGCTGCTTGCCAAACTCTCTTTTCAATATCAGGGCAGAAAAAAATTAGACCACAGGAAAGAAGAAAAGGAAAGATCATCATTTTAACACAGCTCTCTCCTAAAGTCTCAGGAGAGCAACATATGCCAGACCTTTTTTGTTTCTTCTAAAAGTCCTGTGTTGTTTTCCAGATATACCTGTTGCTTCTCCATTCTTCTCCAAGGTGACAGTGGAGGCAGGCAGACAAAGCATTTGACACTATTCTCCTATTCATTTTCGACAGGAAAGTCACAGGACCCATAAAAGCCAAATACATTTTCCCTCAAGACTTTACAGTTTTGTAATGGATGACACTGTAATTGCACAACCTTTTACTTGAAAATTGACAATCTACATCCATGCAAAGAGGAATTTACTGGTGATTCAGGGAATCCGGACAGGCAAAAGGTTCAGTTCTTTTCTTCAAGTAGCAAACAAATGAGATGTATCATTTATCTTGAGGGAGGTGAGGATTGCTTTGATCAGATAATATCAAGCTGGTGTATCATCAACTTCATCCTTGCAGGAGAAGGTGGAGAAACATAATGCTTCCTTTCAATTTTGATGATATTTTGTGTGTTAAACCTATTGCAAATTAAGTTGATTGCCTAGAGACTATAGCTACTGCTTATAGCTTGAGAGAGACAAGACAGTGTAATGATCTGTGACTGCATTCCGTACATGTAGACTACAGCCATCAGTCAACTACATAATCTTCAGCATCAAGATTCATTAAAGTCAGTGGGAGTTATGTACTTGAAACCTTGTATGCTACTTGGAAAATGTAGGGGTTAATATTATTGAATCCAGGGATGGGAAAAGAAAAAATTTAAAGGGAAGAAAGGTGATATATAGAAAAGAAGCAGAAAAAGTGTAGTGATTTTGGCTGTAGCTTTCTTATAGATCATTGCCAAATAAACATTTCTAAGGAAAAACAAATTACAATAAAACATATCTGCAAAGGTGGAGTTTTTAAAAATGTCTTTGTTATGTTCATTAAAATTATCATTCCTTTTTCATTAGCTTAAGAAATAATATTTTTCAGAATGCTGAAGTACTTAGAGACATATTAGCATCACCCCTTCCTCTTCAGCTGAGTAATAAAATGGATCCTTGGTGTTTGAAACTGTTAAAAAGAAAGTTAAACCTTAATTATGGGCTGTGAGGTGCTAAAGGGAGAATACTATGCTGTAGCAATGACATCTGGACTAGTACTAGTGCACGTAATGCATATCTGTCAATGACAACTCACTGGGTTACATTTAATTCAGAATCATCAGTCATGTCTTCTTCTTCTCCAAGCACAGAAAGAAGCTACAGCAGCATCAGTGGCAGAAAGAATGCCTTCGGAGGACAGATTATTTCACATGCCATGATTCAAGAAGACGGCCTTACAGATGTTAACATAATGGACACAATAAATGTCAGTAAATTTTAAGTGGTCAAGAGTTTCATATGCTTTGTGAACATGTTTGCTACTATAGCAAACAAAGCTTTCTAAATATCTGTTTGTGTTGTAAATATCTAAAAAAAACCCCAGTCTCTTAAGCAATGACAAGCTTACTCAAAAGGCTCAACGAGCAAAGCTCTAGGTGCTCTCCATATTTGTGCAGAAATACAAAGCAATTGAATTAAGACTAAAAGAGGTCAAATGGAGTTACACATAAAGAAGGAGAAGTAAATATTGGACATTAGGAGCCTAACTGCTACAAACAACATGGTAAGGTCTCATATTGCAGTTCTGTATGTTTGTCTGAGTGAGCAAGAACCTGTAGGATTGCCTAGAAATATTTTCCTTAAAACATACAACTGTTGCTTCCATGGCTCCACAACTAGAAGACATATGGATGCAGCCTAATTTAGCTTAACAATTCAGTTGAGGGAAGCAAAACAGCAGAAGCTACTACAAAGGCAGACCTCTTTGATCCCAAACTAAATGACAATACTAGCACTAACACTTGTCCAGATGCCTTTGCTACAGATCAGAAAACCTCTTGGCATGCTCTCACTCATTTGGCTATAAGCATCTCAGTTGCCCTCCCACTAGATGTAGTCTCACTACGTAAGTCATCTTTCAAGATAGTGTGAACAGATGAGCTTGTCTTACTCAATCACTAATATCGATTTACGCATTCATATAGAAGAAAATGCAACTTTGAATTGTCTTGGCAGAGAATACTCCTTACACATGCATAATTAAAGATTAAAAGAATTAGGTGGTACTCTATTCAAGGCTCTTAGGATGTGTTCCATGAGTTGACCACACTTCATTATGTTTGTCCCCTTTATACTATGAAGTGAGATGCACATTTTCTTACAGTTTATGACAATTGTGCTTCTTTTTCATGGTAGACTGACTAAAATCTCTTTGGACTATCTAGTGTATAATCTTTCCCGGATACCTAATCTTTCTTTATGTATCTCTACTATACCATTGTATGCATTAGCACTGGCCCACTGGGTATCATTTTTATTTCAGGTTTCAAATATACATTCTAATTATTTTACTGCAGCACTACCATTGGAGCTTAATGTTGAAAATAGATTCTACTTTTCATAAGGTCCACCAACAAAATTACAATTTGTGACACTGTAGGTTAAGCTTTCACTAATAAATATGAAATAATAGGGCACTTTATAGTATGATGTGTGCTGTATTAGCCAGTTAGTACCACATAAAATCAAGCAAATTAAATGCATGCTGTTTCAAAATATCTATACATTAGAATAAACCATATTCAGAATGCACTTTTGGTTTTAAACTAACATTTTATGGTATGACAAGTTCTGTTGTGTTTATTTTGTGGAGCGATTATTATTATTTACTACTTGCATTGTGGTAGTGCCTAGTGACTGGGATCCCATTGTGTTAGGCATTATAGACAGAGATTACATTTATGTATCCTCAGCTGTGAACTCCGCTCCTTCTGTGCTCCCTTAGTTTCCAAATTGCTTCCTTCTGATGGCAGTTAAACTTTACCACCTTCAACATCACCCATCTACCCCAGACCATGCTTCTGTAACATCCTATCCATTCTCTAGCCTATTTTCTTGTCATTTTCAAATCAGTTGCTGATTGCCTCTGCTTCTAGTCTTTATTTCCTTCTGCAAAGTCAATCCCAATAACCAACAATCTTGGCTTTCTCCCAATACCTGTCTCTTTTATTGCTGTTTTCATAACACTGAAAACCTCTGGAGAAAGTCCCATAGACACTACTAATCCATGTTTTTCTCTCTTGGTCCCAATATACTCCTTGCCAAATCACACTGCATCACCTTCCTGTTCAGCATTTCCAACCCTGATCTCCTTCAGAATGCCCTAGCACAGACAGCTGAACTGGCATGGGGAGTATAGTAGCGAGCAATTAATTCTTCCTTCTCCCCAGAACAAGAGGAAAAGTGGTAGAAACTCCATTTTCCTACCAAGTGGAGTCTATGAGGTCATCACTGGAGTACTACAATCAAAAATCTCTCCTTCTGCAGGGCAGACTAGATGCTCAATCTAGCCCATAAAGATCACTACCTAGGATTATTCCATTTTAGAATATACTTTTAATACCAGGTTTTGGGGTCACTTTATTTTTCTTCATACTAGACAGTGTCCACATAGAAGAATGTCCTACCTATTTCTCTTACTGTATGTCACTCCTTTGGGAATTTTTTGTCACTCTCCCTAGAGGTGCATGTTTTGATCAAAGAATAGTACAACCACATCACCCATACAGTCTCGTTTATTTGTATATTTGGAAACTGACTTTGGAGAAAGACAAGTATTGGAAGTCAACTACAACTAATTGCTGAAGAATATAACTAAAAGATTTTGTAGCTTTTTAGGATATAGAATATTCTTATATATATTACACTGCTGGATAAATTAGAGAGAGGTGCATTTTATACTGACATTTGTGGCAGATCGCTTTTAGTATTCATAGGTGTGCCAATGTAATATAATTCATTTAGGAATATGACACATCTGTGTAATTTGTAGGTGTTGACTGTCTAACCTTCAGACAACTTGATGGAAAAAATAATTCATCCATAACAGAGACCTTTATTTTTCCATCCATAACATTCTATTTAATGTATTACAACTACATGAAAAGAATAGGAAAATAGGAATAATAGAACAACAAGGGGAAAAAAAGAAATGCCTTACTGTACAAAGTTTCAAGAAAAAAATGTAAAGATGGATTTTCCCCATGTTTTCCAATTCCTTACAGTGCAAAAACTGTAAGTTTTTCTATGGAGCTATCTTACTTATCTTTGTGACAAAGTAAGAAAAAGGCATTACAATCATATATAGATATGACATTTATTCTTCCAGCAATTCAGATAACTCAAACATGACAACACAAGGATTATTTATGAATATTTCATCTCATGATTCATATTCAATGCTCATCCTTTATGTTCAATGCTATAGCTTAGATATGCCATTCAATGCTATACTGTAATTATCGTATGCCACTATATGACCTGTTTATATCATAGTCATTTTCCCAGCATATAGTCAGTAGGGCTGTGCCACATGGAATACCTAGTGTGATATTTGAAGCTGATGAGATACCCCATGTTATGTGACACCATCAGATGTTCATGGGACATCTATGTCAAGCATATTACTGGCAATCACCAACATAAAGAGAACAGGCTGAGACCACCTCCCAGAAAGGAAAGGTGTGAGGATGGACTGAAAAAGAGCCCTCTCCTCCCCCCACCACCCTGCAACTTATGCTGTAAAGTCTTGCAAATACTGCTTATGCTACCAAATATAGCACCTGGAGCCCACATGCTAAAGTCAGTGTCTAAGAATGTCTTACCACTTTTCAACTCTGTACTGATGTGGTTACCATGAATTGGGTTCTGTCTCTCTTCTTACCATGCCATCCTACGGAAATTTCAAAACTATTTTACCCCTAACTGCATGATTTAGATTGTGTTAATAAACATCCATAATGTACCTATGTAGCTATCATGCCTGGGGTCCTGTGCGTCTTTCAACTATCCCAAGCCATATAATAACTGTAAGTTTAACATTTTCTCAATAAAAAGGAACCAGAGCTTTAGTATGCAGTGTGGTGATGGGATTGAACTGACATTGGGAAGTATAAGCAACAATCACAAACAGTGGCGGCTAACTTCTCCTTCCTGTGTCATGCTAAAATGTTATTGGCCACCTGAAGAAGTTTGTGGGGGGTGCAAGTTAATCCCAACTGCAAGTCAAAGAGAGCTCTTTCAATAAAAACACTGTGATTCCCTCCTTGCTGGGAGTTCCCAGAATTCAAAGATACCATGGTTAGCATGTACTAGAACTGATCATCTCTGGTTTCAGTTCTGAACGCAAAAGAGATATTCAGTCTGACTTATGGTGTCCTTTTGGTCATGTTTCAGACATGACCATTTTCTCCACTCCAGGTTTTTGAGGTTCCTGTTATATTCCATTAAGGGCTGTGATCTGTCTCTGCTCTCTGTTATGGGCAGAAGTTTTCCTGGTTCTTTGTTAGTGAATGGGCTTTTGTTCTTTTCCGTTAAGGAGTGCTTTCTTTTGTGATGGTCCTCCCCAGGCTCTTCACTCACCAGTGAAAGCATCTGAAAGGGGCATTGTTTCCCTTCGTCTGAATGGCCTTCCCATTTGCAGCAGCAATTGGTGACAAAGGCATTTCCTTTGAGTAACTTGCGTTTGTGTAAGCATTTTGCAGAGTAAAGTGCACAACACCTCTGGGTTCACTATATAGACCAGCAGCATCCATTGTACAACATTTGTCATTAAAGTTGCCTCATAACGACTAATAATGAAATGAGAAAGTGTTTAAAGCGATCAACTCCTTTTATGATAACAACAAATGGGTAACAGGTAATAAATGAAAACTGTACAAAGGAAATATTGAGAAGCACAATATGGATGTTATATTGTTCCACTAAGGAGAATACTTCCTAAACCAGTGGTACACAGCCCTTGAGAGCCAGGTTTCAGAGTCCATGAAAAGGAAACAGGAAAAACAGCTGCTGCTGGACATCTCCACTCTGGTTTCAGGTCTTATTACTCTATTAACAGTGCGTGAATCGATGAGCTTCCTGATATGGTCACTTCCCAGCAGAAAGCTGTTTCCTTGTTCACAGAGGCTTCCGGCTGAAAAGAGCATACTGTGGACTCCCCTGTACTTGTAGAAATGACCCCTAGAGTCATTTCCTTCCAGGCATGTGTGGTACACCCAACATGGCTGCCAGTTATCACCATTTCCCCCCACTGAACATGTTTAAGATGGCCTCACTGATCTTCCTAAGATGGACTCAGTATCTGTCCATCGCTCACTAGGCATGCTTAGGTTGCATTTTGAAAACGATCCCTCTGACGCTACAGGGGGTCACATTCGTGAAATATATATCTGCTCCTTTTCTCCAAACAATAGTCAAAGCAAACTATAAAGCATAGAGGAAACCCAGGTAAAGAACTATTGCCCTGCCATTCTAAGCCCCATTTGGTTCAGGGGGTCACATAGGCACAGCCGAAAGCAAATTACCTTTTTTCAAGCACCAAGCCAAACTAAATCCCTAGCTTTTTAACATGTTGATTTGTTCTATCCACTAGTTTGGCAGATGCCATAGCAGGGTGGTATTCTTCAGTATGAAACCTAAAGGACCACATTAGCTACTGGTCAGCTTTTTTTTTGTGGTTCTGATGATTTACACTACAGGAAGAGCTTACTTACTTTTCCTGTTAGGCACAAGACTGCTTTCCATATCCCTGGCATTGGTCCATTGGGCCCTAGGGTTGTGGGGAACAAATCAGCTGATACTCTAGCTCCTTTTCTAGGTTTTTAGTTTATTTTTTTATCATTGTATTTTCTATGCACAAAAGGGAAGTGGTACCCTTAGTGATGGAGACATAACAAGGGAGTTGGGTGCCTGGGGCAACAGGACTCAGGGGGTAGAGAGGAAGCAGTAACTTCCAGCTGCCACTGTACTGCTGGCATTATCATGCAACTATGGTGGCAGATTTCAGATATATGCCCCCCACCCTAGTTATGCTACTGCTTGCCAACCACTATAGGGCACATTCAGGTGAGCGGGAATATGTGTTTCCTCAGGGACAAGTAATAGACTACTTGTCCCCGGGGAATGCCCCTGCCATGCATGCTCTGGCATGTGGCAGGTTGCCCCAGGTAGAGTAGGGGAGGCTGGGGTCAGCAATTGTGTTGGCCACAGAAGCCTTACATGTGGTCCTGGGGACCTCCGGGAGCTGCAGCTCTGGCACTTCTGTACCAAGAAGCCTGGCTGGCTAGGCTCCAGTTTTGGGTGGTATGCAGTGCTGTGACATGTGCCACCCTGCTTCTTTTTGGCATGTTTTTTTGATCTCAGGATCTTCCACGGTCAAACCCCACCCCCACACTGCAAAGTAGCAGCATGGGGAATGCTTGCATGTGCAGTATGCAGTGCAGCAGATGGGTTTGTGGCACCACATACTACATGTCCACACTCATCTGGTCGTGCCCATAGATGCTATAGAGAAAAAGTGTTGGGTCATAATCATCATCTATAGAAAGAAGTGCGTCTATACAGAACACGTTATGTTAGCAGTCAGGCAACTGGAATACTGCTGGCAAATATAGCCTCAGTAAGGATTTCTATGGCTAGGGACAGAAATTACACATAAACCAGTATAGGTGATCGGAAACTGGTTCAATTCTGTAGCACAACAGAAGTTCAGTGCACATAAACTGCTTTCAAAATGGCCAAAGCTGGTTTAAGATAAACTTGGATGGATATAGTATAAGACTTAACTGATTCAGGTTAAATATTGTTTATTGAACTTCTGTCCCAGATTAACTCCAGATTAAAGTTAACTCACAGTCCCCCAGTATCCCAGTATCCTTTGCACCTCCCTTGCAGACCCTGCCTCACAGGGTGGGCAGACTAGCCTTGGCCTAAGTAGTCTTCTCCATCTGAGAGGGGAGGTGTGCTTTAGTGCCCTCAGCTTCTGCTCTGAGCCACTGCAGGCATATAGCTGCATTTCCAGAAGCAAAAGTGAATGCCTGTTCACTTGCTTATTGGTTCAATCTATACAGCTTAGACTATACTGCGAAGATTGAATTGATTCAGCCTCAGGCTTTTTGACTGTCTCTACTTAGCATAGGTGTATTGCTAGAACTGAATTCACTAGAGTGGACTAACAGGAAACAAATGGTTAAAGTGTAAGCAGACAGATTCGTAGCTACCAAAACTTTTCTAGATAGGTAGATCCACTTATACGTGTATGCCAATTTGGCTAAATGCTGTATTTATTGTGCATTCCAGCTCCCCCAGTTTAGGTGCACAAGGAATATAAGATATGGGCCTTTCTCTGCAACAGACAAAAGAGGGAAAAACTGCTCTACCAGTCAGAATATTGTACATCTCTTGGCTTTATAAGTTGGAAACATTCTAAAATGTGATAGTATGCTTGGATATAGTGCAAACCTTTTTTTTTTAGTAATGAATTTTATGCCTGCCTGTTTCTGTTCCTTTGTCTATTTTTAATTCAAATATGTAAAAGCTTTTTTAATACAGACTCCCAGGTGTCAGTTGCTGCCTGGAGTCCCTTTTCTTTCCTCTATTGTTCTCTTAATTGTTACTTCAAAACAATTAGCTGGGCATTCATATGCAAATGAATGCAAATGTACAGGGGATTGGGTGTGGGAGAATACCACCACTCGTTAATTTCCACTTCAAGGTCTGCTGGTAGGAACAACAAAATTGCTTAACAATGTATTTTTCCTGGGCCTTAAAGGGTGAACTCATGAAGAATCCAACCATCCTGCTGGCTCTGCAATTGTTAAGATTCTGCTGTTACTTGGTAAGGTTTTTTTCCTTAGAGAAGCTGTGCTAACCCTCTCACCCTTTATGGACCTTGTCCTTTTTCATTCATGCTCAAGTAACTTGGATACCCTCTTGATTAGGATGCAAAGTAAAATAATACTGTTAATAGTAATAAAATGATCAACTGAGGAACATAAAAAGTCTTCCCACTGTTAAGAATTCCTCACGCCTCAAACAAAATAACACTTTTATGATTTATTAAAGACCATGCTTTATTGTATTTAAGCCACAGAAGAAAAGATATACTGACTGAGAGGATGAGACAAATGTATTCTAGAGAGATTTTACAAGTTGTTAAGATAAATCTGATCTCCTTTGGAGCAGTTGCAGTTATTGTGTAAATCTGCATTACTATTTTAGGCTATGCATAGTAAAATACCTTCTGAAAAGTAGAGAGTTATTCAGCATTCAGAACTGCTTATCAAAGATAAATACCTTAGCTTTTCACATCCAATTAATATACAGGAAACAATTAAAGGATCAAATCCTGCAATCTTTACTCAGGAAGAATTCTTGGGACTGAGGAGCAAAGCATATCCTAATCAGGAAAACCCTACAGCAGACTGAGGAAACTATTACTCATGTATGAATTTTCTACACATCATCCCATCAGGGGACACAATTGCCTCTGGGAGGCGTAGATTCAGAGAGCATTTCTGATACAGTGAAGTGTGTTTCTCTCAAATGTTGAAAGATGTTATTCATTTTAACACTGCAGTTACCAATATTCTACATGTAACACTTCTCCCTGGCACTGGGTGGCAGTAGCAAGGGCTGGGTTTAAATTTAGGAGTTTAGAATCAACTTTTCAAATCTGGCTGGAGACCCAATGCAGAAACCTGAGAAAAGAAATTGTAACTTGCTGTTTTAAAGAGAACACATTTTTCCATTTGCAAGCAATGTTATTGCAGGAGAAAAGGGGAAACACACACACTTTTAAAGAAAACCTTAACTATTAAACATTAACTGAATCTGGAAACAGTTAACAGTCTCAGTCTCTGGAAAACCAACGCAGGGAAGCTACCAAATAGCTTACTCAGTTGGGAAGGAATGGCAACATAGCGTCAGTGGGGATGAACCGTGGTGCCAATACTACTATTCAGTTGGTCGTTGCTATTGAGCAGCAGGGTTGGAAATGACCTGTGCGCCACTGGGTCTGCACAGTAACAGTGGTTACTGTGCAGTCATTTAATAATTGCTAAAGCAAGTACTAAATGACTAGGCAGTAACAACTGCACAGTTGGGCACGCACGTAGATGTGCCCTGCATCACCTGTATGAGCCATCTTTCTTATGCTGTGATCTTTTAAAGATACTTAGATTTCTTAAGAGTTTACCCATATTTCTTCAGTGGTGCTCTACAAAACACAGTGAAGAATCACACATTGTCCACATGTACCTGCTCTGCATGTGCCAAACCTGGAAATAAGTCAGGGAAACTGCTTTTGCTTGAGAGAGGTGCTCAGGGAGGCTTCACAGCCTTATTTCTGCTTTTGGTACCTGTGAAGTAGGCAGGGTGGGATTCCCAGTCCTGTTTTCAAAAGCAGTGCAGAAGCAATAGAGACATGACCCCATCTCTTTGAAAACAGTGGGAGTTAGGTGTCTACACACTTTTGAAAATCTTGTTCTTTACTGTTCTGTATTTTAGATTCCTATCCATAGGGGCATACGTAGGGGGAGCATACGGATGCACGTGCACCCCCTGCACATGGCACTGCACCCCCTGCAAAAAGGCGCTGCCAACAGCTGCTCACCACCCCATCACTGGCACCTCAGGTGGCATCTGCAAGCGGTCCCTGATTGCCCCTGGCCGCTGCCAATGCTGCCATGGCAACTGTGGGTGGTTGCTGACCTGTGGTTGGCACTCACCACCCCCTACCCTCCCGCTGCTGACAGTGCCAGTGGCATCTTCAGAAGCTCCCTGCTCACTGCCACCAGGCTCCCGCCACAGCTGTGCCCCGCCCCCTCCCCCCCAGCTGCTGGGGGCATGCGCCATTCATGCCTATCTATGAAACAGAGAAAATAGCACTTTGCTTTCTGACAGTGGTATTGAGAAGCTAACGACTGTGAGTTGCTCAGGTCCTCTGGTAACAGGAAGGTATTTTAGGACTTGGTCTGTGGTTTACTTGTCCTTTCATTCAGGTTTGTTGCTACTTGAGGGTTGTAGAAAGAAGTGAGGTACAGAGGGGCCAGAAATCAGGAATAGGAATTGTGGGATTGTTGCTGGTGGATTTCCTGTGCTTGAGGCCTGTAACACCCAGGTGAGGTCCACATGAACTATAGAAAGACAATGGTTAGAAGTGGAGCAGATGTGAGATCAACCATAGCAGATCTTCTTACCTCTGGTTGGATTGTACTAAGGGTCAAGTTTATGGATGTATAATGTAGATGACAGATACTTCATTTATAATGTAGATCAGTGGTAGGCAATGTTTTATGGCCGGAGTGCCAAAAAGCCCCACAATTCCTACCTTGGAAGGTGCTGGAGTGCTGGCATGCATGAGGGCAGGGGGTATATGGCAGGAAGCCCTGCTTGTGCCCTTTGCCCCCTACCCAAAGACCCTGCCCCCAGCCCTGCTCCCCTTGCCTCCCACCCCTGCTGCCCCTTGCCCCCCAGCCCTACTGCCCTGTGCCCCCCACCCAAAGACCCTGCCCCCC
>NW_005842119.1:600217-600555 GCF_000455745.1 Alligator sinensis | reverse complement strand
CGAAAGCGGAGACAGCAGCATGGGGCACAACCCTGCATTGCTGCCCATGCTTCTCCCATGCATACAGGGGAAGCGGGGAGCTCGGAGCAGGCAGCTTTCTGCACCCCACAGTGTTCCCTGCTGCACCGGGTTCCAATGCTGCACTATAGAAGTGGTGAGGGCAGCACAGTGGGGAGCATTGCCAATATGTGCTGCCTCCCCGAAGCCCGGGGCCAGGTCTGGGGCTGGGAGGCAGCTGGGATCAGGGCCAGGGCCGGGGTGGAGAGGCAGCAGGTGTTTCCTGCTACCCCAGGTTCTGGGGAGCTGCTGGTAGCCCCGGGGGCCCGGCCTGCTGCGGC
>NW_005842119.1:596966-600184 GCF_000455745.1 Alligator sinensis | reverse complement strand
ATCTGGGAGACTACAAACAGCTGCTGCCCCCCTGCCCCATTCTGGCCCCAGCTGTCCTAGCTCTGGGCTCCGGGAAGGCAGCAGGTGCCAGAACTGTGCCCATTGGGGGTGGGGCCAGGGTGGCAGCAACTGTTTGTAGCCTCCCAGCTGCAGCTGGCCATGGCTCTGGGTAGCTGCTGATAGCCACAGAGCCTGGGCTGCTCCCAGCAGGGCTTGCAGCATCCCAGCTGCCTCCTGAGAGCAGCCCAGGCTCCCGGTTGGCAGCAGCTACCCAGAGCTAGGGCCGACTGGAGCCGGGAGGTTGAAAACAGCTGCTGCCTCCCCGGCCCCAGTGCATGCTGAGCAAAAATGGTCTCACGTGCCACGCTTGGCATGTGTGCCCCTGATGTAGATGATAGGTATAGGTTTGAGGATAGCCTTAAGGTTGGCTGTATTAATCATTGTAAACACAGCCAAAGTTCCTTATATCAAAAAGGGTTAGCATCTTGAGTTGTGATTTACATGTGATAGCTTGAAAATGGTATTTAGAGGTTTGCTTTTGGGAATTGTAAAACAGATATACATTAGAATAATGGTCCATGGCAACAGCAAAGGTTAACTGATTTCTAAAAAGCCTGTCTGTGACAAAGTTTCTCCAAGGCCCACTGTGTCTAACAGGCACACAGGTGGCAGACACACTGGCTGGGAAATTAAAGACATGTACCACATTGTTCCATAACATGCAATAAGGTGGCACAAGATCACTGTGCCCTACTGCAGTGCCCTTGGTATTTCTGGTTTTGGAGAACAGATCGAATTAAGGGAAGACTGGTAAAGCTCAAATTAGGATGTGTGCATGTGATGGGTTTGTGAAACAAAGGATTACGCTGACAGGACAGAACATGGCCATTATGATGACCACAGAAAGACCAATCAGCAAGGGCCAGAGATGAAGAGTCATCGGGGGGGGGACAACAGGGAAGAATACAAAAGAAGGGATTTCAAAGCAGCAAAGGGTCCCCGAGAGGACAGAGGGCACACCACCAGCTCATCTCACAAACCCCACTAGGGGAGGTGGGCCTTGGCCTCCAACCTCTAGGCTGCTGACATCTGACATTCAAGTGAGAACCTCAGAGTGAAGCATGCATACTGGCCAGATGTACCTTGACTCTGATGACAGCTCTACGACTGGTAGATATAGAATTGTTTGCATTATTCTTATCTGCTATCACAGTGTATCTATAAAATTTGCCTATTATTGAGTGGAAAGGTTGTGGTCAGTCTGAGGATTTGGGTTTGCCGGGAACAAGGTATCTGGGTCTTAAATCCAGTGCCAACACATGGTGACATCTTTAAACTGCATTGCTTTTCAAATATCTCTGGGCATTCAGAGTGCTCTTTGCAGTTGCTCCTTACTTCATGTTCCTGTCATGTTTGGCCACTAGTCTATTTAAATGAGTGCCTTCTTTTTTTCCATGGGTATGTCCCTTTGTTGTGATCTGGCCCTGAATAAAGACTTCAGAATTTGGTCTAAAGGTAATATACAAATGCCAGATAGGTTCTTTAAACATCATTGTTCTATTTCCCCCTGCTTAAAACCTGATGAAATTGAAATATTTGTCTTCATTACAACACAAGCACCTGTAGAAACTTGGAAGGTACTGGATGTATCCTCTTATGGAAAAAATAAATGTCTCATCCCAGCAGTCAGTGCCCTTATTGCAACCTATTCATACCTCACCAACTGATATATTTTATCTTCATATATGACTGAAATAGGGCAGATTTTTGGGATTTAAAAAGGCAAATAAAACACATCCATCTTCCAATAATCAGAAAGAAGGTTATTATTAGCCAGTGGGCTAATACTAAGGCAGACTGAAGTACAGGAAAGGGTAGAAGATTTCAACAGATAAAATGCTAAGGAAGTATTTAAAGATATTAGTATGTTCTATCCTGTAATTGCTTATAATGTTTTATCATTAACAAGTTGATTTAGTCCTTTTCCTTTTCTTATGTGCCTGACATGGTTTGAAGCTTGAAGATCTTAAGACTATTTTATGTAGGGGTAAAAGATATAAGTAAATACAATTTAATTTCTCCCTTTTGTGCAGTGTTGTGGCAATGCCATGCTTGCTTTGGAAACAGAACCAAAAGGATATTTTATTTAGCATGGTCACTGGCATGATCAAATGGCAGAACAAGCTCTGGTGCATGTAGCAGTATAAAAATAAAGCTGCTTTTAATGTCATATACCTTTAAAACTAAGTGGGCTTCCTAATCTGTTTGCACAGCAGTCCTTAGAAGTTTGTCCCAGATGACTACTATTACTGAGTGAGTCACACACACTAGGGACTCGCTTAGACTCTGGGTCTTAGGACTCTAAGACTGGGTCTTAGGACTCTGCTATTACTGAGTGAGTCATACACACACTAGGGACTTCTAGGACTCTGGGTCACATCCAAATCATTTTCATAGGCGCCTCCACTCAGGAATTGCAATGTCCTAAAAAATTGGCATCTTGCCCCAGGAAGACAACCCAAATTGATAGGGCTAAGTGCCCCGGAACCCTATAGAGTCAATGGAGACAGTTCAGTTCCTCCAAAGGGCCTTTGCTGTGGGCAGCGAAGCATGTACTATGTTCCAATAGGAAACACACAGGGCACAGAGCTATGCCTGAACTCCTTCTCCTCCTTGGAGCTTAGATATTTGAATAAGGGCTGCACATTAGGGTCTATTCCACCTTTTTGGCATTTAGGTGGACTTGGGCACCTAAGTGTAATTCTATTCCATTGCGTACAAGCTCCTGAAAAGCCATTCTTCTTTGGCAATTCCTTGCAATCGAGGATGAGTTTCTTCCATGACTGCCTTATCTGTGTGTCTGAAGATGGCTGATGAGACCTATCTAGGACGACAGACTCTACTTCAGCTTGGAAGTGCATCTACTTTTATAACACACCAGCATCTGCTACTTTAAGAACGGTGTCATAAAAAAAGCATCAAAGAGGAGGAGGAGAACCCACCCAACTTGGATATTAGTAGTTTTTTAGAACTCAAGCAGGGTGGAATGAAATTATACTTAGGTGCCTAGGCCCATTTATGTGCCTAATAGGTGGCATAGAGTCTTGTTATAGGGGCTTTCATAATCTTTATATCCTGAGTGACCAGAGGAAGGCACCATGTTATCTCTTGCTTGTTCTTTCACCCATGACACTTTCCAGAGGCTCAGCTTCAGCAGC
>NW_005842119.1:580294-596857 GCF_000455745.1 Alligator sinensis | reverse complement strand
AATGACAAGAGCCCCTACCCAAGCTATCCATACCTTGGTATTTAGGCAGTCTTACAGGAGAGATGGGTTTGAATCCCCTCAGACTCAGGAAAGCCTCTAAACTGAGGTCTCAATTCCTGTTCAAGTGCATGCTAATTAGACTCACAGGCAACATTGAACATGGATTGTTGGGCTTCTGGTGTGAACCAATCATGAGGTGTGTTTTGTGAATACCTATAGACTGGAGACTTAGGTAGACTTTAGGTCCCCTCCAGCAGTAATCTCTATTGAAACAGAGTTTAAGTGTTTCATCTGGGTGGTTTCTGAGCATGCACAGAACCCTAAGATGAGGTGGCGTAGGAACTTTTCAGGGCTTAATAATTTTAGGCACCTATGTGGTTTTGCACCATTGGAGTAGAGTCCAATGAGGCCTGCATCACTTTTTAAATCACTTAAACATGTACATTGTTCCTAGATCCCATTAGGGTACCTACAAGAATGATTTGGATCTAGTCCTTTACTAAGGATTCTTTTCATCATAAAATACAGAAAAGCCATCCAAATTGAAAAATATGTTAAATCCAATAGTCTCTTTGTAATTCAAATTCTCTTTGTATTTTTTTATAGCTATCTTTGAACTTTGTTCATTGTTGTTCTGTGTAGCAATGTGTGTGTATATGGATGTGTACACATGTATGTTATATTAATATAATGTGATATAGGCATTATATATACATACATGTATATATCATGTATGTAAAATTTATACCCACACATTTATTTGTGTGACTAGATACAAGGGTATTTCAGAAACTAAAGGCAAAATGGCTGCCTATTTTGTATATCTGGGACAGAGTGGGAAACCCACCATTTATTACTATGTAGTGGTCCAGTAAATGATCATTGCACAGACAATGATTTTATTTCAAATTGTCACTATTTTCTGAAACATCCTTGTGTGCATGTATGAGCTTGTGTGTGTGCACATGCATATATGTGTGTGCATATTTATACATACACACACACACACACACACACACAACTGTAATATATATTTACATTCAGGTTAGAAGTGCATGCGGCCTTTGTATTCATCCAAAGTTTGATATACATAATTGAAACCATAATTGGTTGAGGCTTTTTTGACCATTTGGTTCTTAATGTGGATTCTTCTGGGTAGTGTTACTGGAAGTAGAACAAAGGATGCATCCTGAGGAATAGAGAATCACTTCAGTTGAACACTACCCTACTCATTCTGTATTTCTTTGATAGGTCACAGAGATTCACAGGATTTGGGGCCAGTTTTAAGTACAGATTCCATAGAAAACTGTCTAGGGGGCCATGATGAACCAGGGGATTTTGTAATAGCCAAAGAACTAGAACTTGCCTCTTTAGTATGGAACAATGAAGCATGCCCAGCCTTCATTTTTCTGAGATTGGGAGATGCTATTAAAATGTGGTGCCCAGAGAATGGTTCCATTTTAGCCATTTAGAGTAGTCTAGGACATCAGCACAACAGTATCAGACACTGCCAGTGTTTTTCATTACATTGGAATCTTAGAGGCAGGCAGTTTGATGAAGCTTCTGATGAGTAAAATGGACTAGTAATAATTTAAAATAAAAAGCATTCCTATGCATCAAAGCCTTGGGTGTAACATAATGTATATTATATAAGAACTAACACATTTTATTCCAAAATGATAAATAGAAAGAACACAAATAGTGTAATGCCATCGCCAACATCAAAGCATGCAGATTTCAGAAAGAGAAAGCATGATTAGAATGTGATTCAAGATATAAAGCTTTTCATATCTCAGCAAAATGCGCGCGCACACACACACACACACACACACACACACACTCTCTCTTCTCTTGCATAATACAGTTTCTGTAGCTCAGATCTCTGTCTTTAGTATATTCCAGTATCCGCTCTTTTATGTCTGGCACTCCTCATTCAGAATTTTTTTAAACAGATAAAATCCCCCCTAGCCTTTCTCTTTGATAATTGTTTTACGTTTTTCCTTATCTCTTTGCCTCTTTTGTTGGATTGTGCCACTTACACAGACCTTTATACAAGGTTAGTCAAATTAAACATTAGCTAGCTGAATAGGTAGCTGGATAACTACTGTGCTAGGTACGGAGATAAACATCCAGACACTGGATGTTTGAGATTTCTTCTTTTCCACCTTCATTGTTTCAAGGAAATGTTATTTGAAGAACATGTAACCTATTTTCTAAGGATCCATTTGCCTTTATAAGACCTTGTGATAAATGCTCTCTGTTCCAAGCATGGAAGGTAACAGGAATTGTATTTTTAATGCGTCACTGCATTTTGCTCTTTTGGAACATTTAATACATTTGTTTTTGACACGTTATTGCTGCCCTCTGAGGCAATTTCAGAACATACACTTAGAATCAAAGCATGAGAACAAAAGGGAAAAAGCTACTGTGGGTCCTACTGCTGCAACTCGGGGAAGTGGAACATCCAGTTCTCTGGAGGAATGGAAGATAATGGTAGGTTAAGATAGTCTTACCAGGCTTCTTTTGAAGACTCTGGGAAGCAGCAGGTTGCTATGACTTTTTGAGCTAAGGTGAGGGGGTGGGGGATGTGAAACCTAGAGGAGGGCTTCATAGATTAGATAATAACGATAATGAGAATTTTGAGTTGTTGTGTGAATCATATCTGTTCTCTCAGAACAGGCCTTATGAATTGTCCTCAAATCATGGGAAAGGAGAATATCAAGTTGTCTAAAAGAAAGATTGAACCATGAGTGTTGGAGGGTCAAGAATGAGATTTTCATAGATTCATAGATTGTTAGGTGCTGGAAGGGACCTTGTAGATCATTGAGTTTAGTCCCCCTGCACTAGACAGGAAAAGACAACTGGGGTCAAGTCTCCTTTTGAAGATTTCCAGGGTAGGTGGCTGCACCATCACTGGAGGGAGTTTATTCCACAGTCTGGACACCCTGACTGTGAAGGAGTTTTTCCTGGAATTGAGCCTGAAGCAGTCTTCCAGGAGTTTGTATCCATTGCTTCTGGTCTTCCCCAGGGGTGCACTGGTGAACAGTTGTTCACCAAGTTCTTGATGTACTCCCTTGATGTAGTGGTAAGGCGCTACCAAGTCACCTCTCAGCCTTCTCTTCTGTAGGCTGAAGAGACCCAAGTCCCTCAGCCTCTCCTCATATGGCTTGTCTTGCAAGTCCCTGATCATACACGTGGCTCTTCTCTGGACCCTCTCAAGTTTTTCCGTGGCCTTGTTGAAGTGCAGTGCCCATATCTGGACACGGTACTCCAGCTGTGGTCTCACCAGTGTGGAGTACAGTGGGAGTATCACTTCCTTAGTTTTGCATGAGATGCAATGGTTAATGCATGCCAATGTGTTGTTTGCCTTGCTGACCACAGTATCACACTGCTGGCTCATGGTCATGCAATGGTTGGTCACTACCCCTAGGTCCCTTTCGGCTATGGTGCAAGTCAAATTGTCGCCACTGAGTCTGTAGGTGGGATTGTTTGCCCCCAGATGGAGCTCCTTACACTTCTGAGTGTTGAACTTCATCTGGTTTCAGGCCCCCCCAATTCTCCAGCCTGTCCAGGTCTGCCTGTATCTGTAACCTATCTTCTGGCACGACCAGGCTCCCCCATAACTTGGTGTCATTCACAAACTTGGCTAGGAAAGTTTTCACCCCCACATCCAAATCATTGATAAAGATATTGAAAAGCACTGGTCCAAGCACAGACCCCTGAGGGACACCACTGGCCACTTCTCGGCAGGATGACACAGATCCGTTCATGAGAATGCTTCGTTCTTTGAAATGGACCAGGCTTCTTGATCACCTACGGAACAAGATCTTAAGTTCCAGAACATGGATAGGCTGCTGAGACCCCAGAGAGATCTCACAGGGCCATTTGTTTTGTTTGTGAGCAAAAACTCTTTACAACCCAACCTAGAACACTTTTTATAAGCCTTTTCTGGCTTACTCAACAGGAGTTTTCAGTGAGGTATGTAGAAAATCATTACATTAAGTTATCCAACATCTTTAATATCACTAAGAATAATACATAATAATACAACATGTTCAACAGTTAGTGGTGAACCCGAAAAAGAATTCAACCAAGGCTATAATGCTTATATTCAAGATGCATTGACCAGAACCATGTCAATAAGCCATATCACAAGTTAGAATGGTGCTTATCCACTGTGCTGTTTATCCATATTTTTGCCTACTCTTTCATAAATGGTACAATAATCACCCTCAAAAACATGCTGACAGCCTAAAATAGGCCAAACATCACTGTGTCTAGTACTGTCTAGGTAAAGGAAATTATTCAAAATACGCATTGTAAGAAAGGCTTAAGCCTTCTTCCTAATGTATATTAATAATCTTGCTTTTGTTCGACAAATATGGTTACCTTTAACTGGAATTTTCTATTCTCAGGTAATTTTCATTCTTAGGTGGGTGTAGGTTTTGCTCTGACTTCTTTTGCTCAGGTTATATTTATTCAATTTTTAGTTAGCCAACTTCCCAATTTGTTTTAAGTCAGAGACAGTATTTTTCTATCAACTCTCTTCACTGGGTGCATGTCTTGACCACAGTTCAAGCTAAGCATGCTGCTTGAGATAAGCACAAAGGTCAAACCCAGGCCTGAAGGCCTCTGGGTCCCAAGAGCATGCAGGTAATTGCAAATTAGCATAAATATGCTGCTATAGTATAGTATAGTATACAAAGAAAATGGAAAACAAAGGCCCTTAAAAAAGAGTATTTTGCTACAACTAGCTGTGATACATTTTAATCTTACCTAACTAGGTTCGGAGCAGAGAAGGTCTTTGGGACTGACTCTGTTCCTGCCAGACCCTGTCTATTAAGTTGTAAGCAATTGATAAGGTTTGCTGACATCATTAGGACATTAGACCTCTCTGATGAGAACTGACTGGCTACATTGCACAAGGCTAGTGCAATGTGACTGGTTAGTCACATATATAACTGCCTCTTTCAAATGGATTTTTCACAGTTCTGGGTGACTGACCTGCAGTACCAGCAGCTTGCCGCCAACCATATACAACAAAGCAAAAGACTAAACAAATTTGCCTTCCATCCTCCAACTCCTGCAGCTCATAGCCCAAGGAGAGATGGCTAAAGACTGCTAGTACTGCCAGGGCATGGGACATGGGCTTCCACAGCTCATTAATGAGCTTCTCCGTAATTTGAACCTTGCTTTGGCATATTTCCTAATTATTCTCTTTAATCTGCCCTGCTGCTATCTAACCATTGTGCATGAGTAGTATACAAACACTGATCTGTACCTTCAGCCCCCTTAATGGATTCCAAATAGAGCCAGCAATAGACTCCTGGACGTCCTGAGCAGAGGATAAGGCACGGGCCTATCCCTATCCTACCTGTATATTGGATGACTTTTATGGCTTTGGCTTACTGGAAACTTCCATAGCTGTTCTGGCTGTTTTCTCTTAAAATCAGCAGTATCCCCAGATACAAGTGGTGATTCACACTGGTGTTGAGAGATAGTTCAAAGGGAATGAGATGGGGAATATTTTATATATTCTTTGCTCACAAGCTTCTACCTTTTCTCTCTGCTATGCTACTGGCCCAAATAGTTCTTTCCTGCAGTCTACCTTAGTGTGTCAACACTTTGAACCTGTCACATTTTATGAGTTATGGGCCATTTCTCCATAGACAGCCCTTTTTAATGTAATTCAAAAGGTTATTAATCAACTGTATTTACTTGTATATAAGACATACTAAAATACAAGACTATCCCCCCATGATTAGATTCTATATATGAAAAAATTATAAATTTGTTATAATTTTCCAGGTATAGACTCTTATTATTGGAAGTTTGCCTTGAATTTGTCCCTCTTCCACTGCTACAGCAGGGAAATAAATTTTGGGGGGGTCAGGTAGCTCCCTTGCCCTCTGACCCCCAACTTCTGACCCTGCAGCCCCATCCTCCCCTCCCTACTGTCAAACAGTGCTCTCCCTGAACACATAGAAGCAAGGAGCAAATTTGAAAACACTGACCTTGAAATAAATATATCTATAGTAATTTGCATATAGTACCCATAGACTTAGTTCATCCAGAATTGAAGCATTTTACCACTTTTGAAATTATTGAAGGTTTTGGTACAGGCACTCCATAAACACACTTTTAATCAGCACTTCCTCTCTCCGATTTGCTTCTTCTTGAGAGTCAGATAGAGGATGGATGAAGGTGGGGAGGAGGGGACAACAGAAGGTAGGGAAAAAAGGTGTGGTGGAATCAGTGGTTTTGGGGGAGGCTTTACTGATGGAAGCAACAAAGGAAGAGTTCAGTTGGTAGGAAGAACAGGAGAAGAGGAGGAGAGGAAGTCAGGAGAGAGAAATGAGGAAGGAAACTGTGATTGAAGGAGAGCAGAAGACTAGTGGGAGGGATAAGCCAGAGCCACAAAGAGAAAGGAGATGGGATGAAGTGAGAGATGAAGTGGCAGGTGATCTATGTCTAAGAACAGTATTAACAGGGGAAGGAGAACAGAGAAGTTGGAAGATGAATAGATATGAATTTGTAGAGAAAATATTGTTTGAAGTTTTAGAAGTTAAAGCTAAACATTTGAATAGCCTTGTCACCTTTCCTAATCAGAAGTCTTTGGAATTTTTGTATTGGAGCCAAGAAGGTTATGACAATTTTTGGAAGACATATGCAACAGTAGGTGAAGGAGGATACCATAAGGAGAGAAGATTTATTGCCGGAGAAAAGACAACAGAAAGGGCAATAATTATTCCAATGTACAGTACGCTGATATGCTTGAGATGGGGAGACAGAAAAATGGTTGGAGAATTATATACAAAAAGTTATGTATGTTGAGAAGATATGTGATAAATATGGTATATGGATGGGATCATGGAGAGCTAGTGTGGTAATGAGGATTAAAGGAGTCCTGGTGGGGTAATACACTTACTGTCAGTAATCCAAGTAGAGCCACACCAAGGGTTTGCAATGTATTTCGGACAGCCTAAACTCTGCAGAAATGAACAACATCTGGCTGTACAAAATATGCTACAGATGTGACAGGAAAGGTCACAGGGCAGCAGAATGCCAAAAAGTATTGAAGTGTGTTATTTTTGGGGACAAAGGACATTTACAGCAGCAGTGCCTGTAGTCCTCAAATAAAGCGAGAGCTACAGAGAAGCAGCAAAGATAAGAAAGGGGAGTTGGGAAGAAGTTGAGGCAGAATGTTTGACAGTGGAGGAGATGCCACAATAAGGAAGAGCTGGGGAGGAAAAGTGAAATTTAATAGTCGAAGTGGGGCAGCTGGTAATAGAAGAAAGAAAAGAAGGAAAGATTAATGGAACAGGTGACTTTGAGACAGAGGTGAGAGAAGAGAAAGAGAAGAGAATGCTAGAGGAAGGAGGAGGAGAAATGGGGACAGAGCAGGAGAAAGAAGAAGAGAGCCAAGTTGGGAAAAGAACGAAATGACATGCTATGGAACTTAGAAAGAAGGCAGTGGACAAAAAGAGAGGGAGATGGGTTGATGAAAAACTCATCAGAGCTAATGTGATCTGGGACTAATGGAGAGGGGAAAGGGGAAGGAGGAAGTGGAAATGTGGGAGAGAGGGAAAAGGGGATCCTTTCTTGAATATTAAAGCAATAAAACAACTGGCAAAGACCATGGGGATGTGAAGAGGGGGGAGGATTAGAGTCGACTGCGTCAAGCAGCAGCATAGAAGATGTAAAAGTGGCGGAGATGTATAATTTAAATGGACAAGCATGACTTTGTGTATTGCATCTATAAATGTTAGAAGTGTTTTATTGAGGAAGAGGTGGGATAAGATTATGCCAGTATTGAGTGGGGTCAAAGTGGACATAACATGTTTACAGGAGTGTAGAATCCCATGGGAAAGGGATTACAGGGGTTTTGTAAAGACATGGGGAAAGGGTCCAGCATGGTGGTGGGCCTGGATGTAAGCAAAGTGGCTAGAATCACAATTTTGCTCAAGAGTGAGGAAGTGGAAGTGCAGGAAGCACAAGGGATTGTGGAAGGGAGGCTGTGGTGGATGGTAGTGGAGTTTGAAAATAAAGTGTTAGAGATATTAAATATATGCAGCAGCTGACAGAGAAGGAAGGATCAACCTGTTTCAGATATTAAAGGTCTTTGTAGGCAGTGGTAGGCAGCAAATTATGGTGGTGGGTTTCAATTGCATTATCAATTGGAGGGGGATAGGAGAGGGGAGGTAGACCTAGATAGCTTGTCAAAAGTACTGATTAATATAAAAAGAGAAGGAGGTTTAAAAGATGCATGGGCCAGTGGGAAGGTGATTGTGAAGATGGAACCAAGTGGTGTTGACAACTGATTTTATATTGATGTCAAACAGGCTGGGGACTGGAAAGAAGGATGCCATAGATGTGACCTTCAGTGATCACCAGATGTTGAGAATGGAAGTGAGTTTAGATAAAACTGAAGGTAGGGGAAAGGGATGTGAAAGTTAAATGTACAATTATTACAAGATGAGAAGACCTGTCAAGAATATGTAGAACTGTATAAAGGATGGAGAACACTGAAGAGATACTACGAAAGCATCTGGGAATGTTGGAAAATGATCAAGAGAAGATCAAGAAAATTTCTCAGAAATATTGGTTGACAAGAACTGAAGAAGAGGGTCAAAGATCTAAAACTACAAGTAAGGAAGCAGGAATTATTAAAGGCAGTAAGAGGACTAGAAGTGAAAGAAGAACTTGGAAGACATGAAGTGGTGGACTGAACAATGGTTTAAAAGGAAAACAGATGAGAAAATCTTTCTAACTAGAGCACCTTGCATGGAGAAGGGGGAAGGATGGTGTAAGTATTTTTGGTGAAATTGAGGAAAAGAAGGAAGGAACTGATAGCAGTGAGAACTGAAGAAGGAATCCAATTAGAAGAGAGGGCTAAAGTGTTGGATACAGTAGTGGAGTTTTATAAACAGCTATACAAAAGAAGAGAAGTGGATGAAAGAAAAACAAAGCTGTTCCTTGAGGGGATAAAGGAAGGAAAAGAGGATGGAAAGAAACAAAAATTGGAAGAGCAGTTGAATATGAGAGAGATAGAGTAGTGCTAAAGCTTGTAAGACAGAGAAGGTGCTGTGAAGAGACTGACTTCTGGTGGAATTCTATGAAAAATGTTGGCAATGGCTTGGGACAGATGTAATAGAGACATACAGGGAAATAATGGAGAGTGGGGAGATAGGAGAGGATTTTGCTGAAGATGCAGTCATTTTGATATTCAAGATGGGAAAGGAAGATACATTAAGCAACTGGAGGCCAATAACCCTTTCAAACATAGACTACAAATTAATGGCAAAAAGAATGCGGGACGGCTTAGCAAATGTGATACAAGGAGAACAAATATGTGCTGTTCCTGAGAGAAGGATACCCCAGACTGTATGGGTTAAAGAGTGATGCCATATCAGATGTGAAAGAGAGGAAATGAATCATGGTAATAATGAATTTAGATCTGGAGAAAGCTCATGACAGGGTTGACCATGATTTCATATTTGAAGTATTGTGGGGGATGGGGTTTCCTGCAAAGATGATCAGATGGGTCAGTGTCATATAGTAAAACAGGAAGTTGAGTGCTGGAGAATGGTTACTTGAGCAAAGCATTCCACATACAGAGGTAAGACAGGGATGCCCACTGTCCTCCTTTCTTTTTGTGTGTGCATTGGAGCTATTGGCACAGAGAATGCATGACGATAAGCTAATAAGGGGTGTGAAGATACCAGGGGAGGAAAAGTTAATTGTACATTTTACATGGATGATGTGAATGTAGTGGCTCAGGCAGCATATCAGCTGAGAGGGTAGTGAAGCTTACTAAAGACTGCAGTGAAGTGTTAGGGGCAAAATTACTTTGATGGGAGTGGGGAATTGGAAGAATTTACAGAAGTTCAGGCTCTGGGAGGTAGAGGCTGTAATCAAGATCTTGGGAATCCCAGTGGAAGCTGAGGGGAAAGAAACAACGCGTGGGAGAAGTTAGAGGTAAAAGTGAGGCAGATCTTGGCATTGTGGAGTGGTATAATGTTACCTTTCAAGGGTAAAGTGGCTGTGGTGAAAACAGTACTCTTGCCGATCATTCTTTACATTGGAGTGGTGTGCATTTTTTGTGGGGGAGGTAAAAGAGATAGGGAAGCCAGAATAGAGCTACACAATGCCAGGGAATTAGGAGTTTGGGAAATGCCAGAATTGGAAAGCTTTGTATATACTTACTTTGTAAGTATGGTCTGTAAAGAGGCAATGGAGGGGGTGGGAAAGACTGCATGTTTCTGTCATTATCTGTCAGGAAGAACATGTATTTTGGGACTACCCTTTTATGCAATGGGTAAAAGAGGGGGTCCATTCTTTTTTTGAGAGCAATCGTATGAACTGTGACTTAACTGTGACTCATATGAAAAGGTGTTGTATGGGTTAATGCCTAAAGGACCATAGTAATTTTTGTGGCAGTAGTGATATGGAAACCTACTGTTGATTAAGGGACTGGCTTTTACCAGAAAAGTTTGTTTGGAGTTGGCAATATATGAATTGAAATATTATGTCGATCAAGATGTGGATGAGATGGGGAAGAGATGGAGGAAAGGAGAATGGTGGTGTTTCTTCCAAAAGGACAAAGGGGTGGAGTGAAAGTTGTTGCTTCCTCCTGGGTTGGGGGAGGTTCATGAGAGGTTAGTGTGCCATGGTGGAAAGCTGTGTAATAAGAATAAGGTACTGTTTTAGGGGAGGTTTGTGTTAATGTCATTTTTTTAGTTGTTTTTTAATAATAATAAAAAAGGTTCCCAATATGAGCAATGTGTTTTATAGTAATGCTCAGTATTGGCTGCATTTAATCAGCTTCATAGTTGGTTTCCATTACTGAGCACATGCTGCTTTTGGTAGCAGTTTAATGATAGACAACGAATTTAGCGAATTTTCCTTGTATGTGAATGTAAGACAAAGGGCTTTTTTTCTCCATGCTTACTGGGTGGGTGGGTGATTGGGGGAAGGGAGGAACTCATCTTGTATTTGTATCTTGTAAATATTAATTACATATAAAATTTGCCTTCCTGTCCACAACCCTCCAAATAAGGTCTTCAGTTTTGTATTTTAACAAACTTCCCATGAGCTTGTTACTCCCTTAAACCACCCAACAGTCTCCTGGTTCAGAGTAGTAGGCACTTGAAACTATATTCCCCACTGCAGTTTTTCTGGTTCCCAAGCTTATCTATTTTTGTATTGTTCCCATTTCTTCATCTTATCCTTACCTCCTTTCCTGATGTGTCCCCTGCCTTCTTTCTCCCTTTTTTCTTTCAAAGATCAAAGGTCACTTGCTGCTGTCTTCCCCCTTAGGGCCTTGTTACAATTTACACTGTGCTGATTGGCTTAATGGTAGCTTGCAGCACAAATGTTGATTGGCTTAATGGTAGTTTGCAGTCATGCCTTAAATTTGAGCAGTACCTTTGAGTGGCCACACCTTAATGGAACAGGAGCTGCATTATGCAGATCAAGAGATAATCTTGCTCTGGAGTGGTGTAACTTTGAGCTGCATAATGAGTGCTTTAACCCACGAAAAAGGTATTAATGTGCGGACAATCCAGGGGTTAAAAACTTCAGGAGACACCCAAATTAATGTGTAACAAGTTTTCTTAGTTTTCCCTTTCTTTTTGCCATCTAGGCCTTCCAGACCAGCTCCTCCCCCTTCAGATGCTATTGTCCTTCTCATTATCTTTAAATAATATGGCGCCTTTCTCTTATTTTAGCTTCCTACTCTGCTCTGTTGCCACCAGCAACCTATTCTTATTCCCTTTTCCCTCTTCTTACTCAGCCAACAGAAAAAAATCTCAGTTCCCAAGTACTATCCTTCTCCAAAGTTAGGCCTGGTTTGTTTTCTGCTTAATCGTTAGAGTTTCTAACAATTTCTCTGTCAGCTGCACCTCCCCCAACCTCCTTATTCTACCTTCTACTCTCCCTAAGATACGTTATACCTACCTCATGCTTATGTAGTAGAAGAAAAAAACGTTGCAATGATAAGGTCTTTGTTAAATAAAATACTTCTGTATCCATCTTGGCAAAACTCTGATTAATCCACAATGTTATAGCTTTCATCTGCTGGGGCACAGTGCCTATGTTGCATCTGCTGCAGAAGGTAAGAACAAAGAGTGAAGATAAGGGGTTGTGGCGTAAGAAGGGAAGGAAGAAGTGGGGAAATCTTTTGCATTCCCAGAATAGTTGTGACAAAATCATAATTCTGAAATAATTATATTTGTTATCAGTCAACATAATTTTCTGCTGTTCTACACACAACATCATTTTCCTCTTCTGACAGGCAAGCTGAACAAATGGTTCTGTTCTTGTTATTATTTTAGTATGAAGAAGAGCAATGTTGGTTAAGCTAATAGTATCAACACAAGAACATCACGTAATGATGCCAGAATATATTGTGCAGTTTTTTCTTGCTGTCCAATATGAGTCAACTATGTTTGTTATTAATATATATGTTGCTAACATTTTCCCTGCAAAATTATGTTTTGCTGTATAACATTGGTCACACACTATTGTTGTAACACCAGTTTTGTTCTATTTAGGTTGCTACACAGAGCCCATTACTGTGATATCTAAGCACACGAAAAAATTGTAAGTGTAATATACCACAAAACAAGCACTGTGACATAATTCATGCCATGTATTCAAATGCTGTAGGTTACAGTTGCGTGATAACACATTTTAAACAATTACTATTCTCTACCCTCTGATTTGTGAAGGAGGAAATATTCTTCTCTGCTAGGGCATGAAAAACTCAATTTCCCTCCACTTCACAAGGGAGATCCATTGCTTCCCAGAGGGATTCACCCTAGGAAAGAACAAGTGATGTCTTTATTACTTTGCCTTAGGGATTCCATAAGGAGAAGGTGGAACCATTAACATGTGCCAGAGGGTCCAAGAAATTCTGGAAGTAAGGAGAATACTCTATTAATCTATTTCCTGGTTGCTTTGGTCATGCTTTTTTGCAGATGGGACAGTACAAAATTTGAACTCCACTCTGTGCTGCTGCTAATTCTCCTGAACAGATTTAATTGCCAGGATCCTGCACCCAACTTGCACTAGCAGAAACTCAAATATGCGAAGAGACAAAGGTGATAGATTGTACTTTTTTGGGAAAAGCACTGTTGACTCACCAACGTCAGTCTGGGGAGGTGTGGATACAAATACTACTACCTTTGCTAGGTGAAGCACTTGCTTCTTCCAGGCTTGAATTTGGCTTTATGATGATAGAACAGAGTATTTCATGTATATATAGAGAGAATGACGGATATAAGAAAACAAAAATCGAGTCTAAGAAAGGTTTGTATTGGCAATCCCTCATAGTTGAGGATGATTGTCTTCTATGACTGCTTTATCCATGAGTGCAAATATGGCAGACAAGGCTGATTTGTGATTAACAGACCTGGGTGATAGTCTCCCAGAAGTTGATGTCAATGTTACATTTTTTTCAAGTTGGCCTGGAAGGCACTCTTGAAGCACTTTCTCTGCCCTCCTCTTGAGCATATACCGTGAATGAGCTGTGAGAATAAAACTTGCTTCAGTAGTCTGGAGTCAGAGATCCAGATGATGTGGCCAGCCCAGTGAAGTTGATATCAAATAATCATTGCCTCGATACTCATGGTGTTTGCTTGTGAGAGAACATTAATGTTGGTGTATCTGTCTTCCCACTGGATTTAAAGGATCTTCCACAGGCAGCATTGATGGTACTTCTCTAATGACTTCAGGTGTTTCCTGTATGTTGTCCATGTTTCAGCTCCATAGAGTAAAGCAGGGATCACGACTGCTTGATAAACCATGAGCTTGGTTTTAGATCTGATATCATGATCTTTGAACACACATTTCCCCAGTGTCTGAAGACTGTACTTGCACATTTGAGGTGATGTTGGATTTCTTTGCTGATGTTAGCCTCTGTGAGAGATAGCTTCCAAGGTAGAGGAAATACTCAACATTTTCCATGGTTTCACAATAAATCTGAATGACCAGAGCTGGGGACAGCTCATTAAGAGCTTGTTGATGGAGGACCATAGTCTTTTGAATATTAAACATCAGTCCCATTTCTTATATGCCTCTGTAAAGAAGCTGATGATTGGCTGAAGGTCTGCATCCAAGTAAGCACATGCTACAGCATCATCAACATACTCAAGCTCTATGATTGAGGTCAGGGTGGTCTTGGTTTTGGCTTGGAGTTGGCTGAGATTAAACAGATTACCATCCATTTGGTAGTTTAACTCCACTCTTTCTGGAAGCTTGTTAGTGGTCAGATGTAGCATTGCAGTAAAGACTATTGAGAAGAGTGTTGGAGTGATGATGCAGCCTTGCTTAACTAACAACTATGAAACTACGAAACTCCCGTCTTAACCTTAAAGGCATCTGTGCTAGATCCACTACTGAGAACCACCACTTGCATACAGTAATAGAGAAGGCAAAGAATGGTGATGAATTTCATTGGGCATCCATACTTCAGAAGGATCCTCCCCAGCACTTCTCAACTGACAGTCAGAGACTTTTATGAGGTTGAACAAGACAATGTAGACATTTATGTTATTTCTGACATTCTTCCTGCAGCTGGAAAGCAGTGAATATCATATCAGTTGTGCCTCTTGATTCCCTAAACTCACACTGAGATTCTGGGAGGAGAGCTTCTGCAAGTGGAAGGAGACTGCTCAGGAGGGTTCTCACAATGATCTTTCCTGTGGTGAACAGCAAGGTGGTCCCTCTGTAATTTCCACAGTCAAACCTGCATCCTTTCTGGAAGAGTGACATATCCTGGCATCCCTGAGGTCTTCTGAAATTTCCTAATCATTCCAGATCCTTAAGATAAGAGCATGGAACTGTCATGTGAGCTCCTTTCCCCACTGCTTGAAGATTTCAGTGGGGATTCCATCAGCTCTAGATGCCTTGTCATGCTTCGTCTGCTTGATGGCTTTCCTCACCTTGTCAAGGGTTGAAGGGATTCTGAGTTTGTCTCTGACTGGATGTTGTGGGATGGAGTTGAGAGCACTCTTATCAACAACAGAGTCTTGATTGAGAAGGTCTTCAAAATGCTCCATCCAATGGGTGTTTATGGCTCCCCTTTCCTTGGACCCTAGGCATGTGGCATGCTAGCTAATGCTGAGAGGTCTGTGTGTGTGTCTTCAATTTCACTGGGACAGAAAGACAGGACAAAGGAAGACAGGACAGTGTCTGCTTAGGGCTTTTTGGAGCTAATCAACAGGGCAGCTGGTAATGTCCCTGCATTCCTTCCTTGAGAAAAGCTGTTTAAGAAGAGCTTGAAATAATGGGAGATTGAAAAGCTCAGTATCATCAACAGATGCATGTACTTTACACTCCCCCTTTGCCTCAGAGTGCTAGCTGGGGACTGCTGGCAACACTCCTGCCCCTTGAGCGGCAAACAGGGAAAAGCCTAAGATGGTGCAGGCAGGGTGAGGGTTTAATCCCTTCTCTAATATATATAGGGAGTAAAAGGAAGGCCCAGGGCAGTATAGGACCACTACTGAATGGGCAAAAGCAATTGCTGACAGACAGGGGGGACAAGGCTGAACTCCTCAATGAGTTCTTTGCCTCAGTGTTCCTAAACGAGGGGTAAGACAAGTCTCACAATGGGTCAGTGTTCTTAACCAAGGGGCAAGACAAGTTTCACAATGGGATTGTAAAGAGACAACAGCAGGGTGCCAGACTACCAAGCATTGACTCTGAGATGTTGCAGAGTCACTTGGAAGGACGGGATGCATTTAAGTCGGCAGGTCTGTATGAGCTCCATCCAAGGGTACTGAAGGCACTGGCTAATGTCATTGCACAGCCACTGGCAAGAATATTTGAGCATTCATGGCACATGGGCCAGGTCCCAGAGGACTGGAAAAGAGCCAATGTAGTCCATATTTTCAAGAAGGGGAGGAAGGAGGATCCAGGTAACTTTGGCCTGTCAGTCTCACCTCCATCCTTGGCAAAGTCTTTGAAAAGATTAAGGCTCATATATGTGAGAGCCCAGCAGGAAAAATTATGCTGAGGGGAAACCAGCATGGGTTCGTATCAGGTAGATCATGCCTGACTAACCTAGTTTCTTTTTATGACCAGGTTACAAAACACTTGGATGCAGGAGTAGGGGTAGACATCATTTACTTAGACTTCAGAAAGGCCTTCAGTACGGTATCCCACCCCATACTGGTGAACAAATTAAGAGGCTGTGACTTGGATGATTACACAGTCTGGTGGGTGGCAAATTGGCTAAAGGGTCGTACCCAGAGAGTGGTGGTGGATGGGTTGGTATTGACCTGGAAGGGTGTAGGCAGTGGGGTCCCGCAGGGCTTGGTCCTTGGACCGATACTCTTCAATGTCTTCATCAGTGACTTGGACAAGGGAGTGAAGTGTACTCTGTCTAAGTTTGCAGATGACACAAAACTGTGGGGAGAAATGGACACACCGGAGGGCAGGGAACAACTGCAGGCAGACCTGGACAGGTTGGACAAATGGGCAGAAAACAACAGAATGCAGTTCAACAAGGAAAAATGCGAAGTGCTGCACCTAGGGAGGAAAAATGTCCAGCACACCTAC
>NW_005842119.1:579735-580191 GCF_000455745.1 Alligator sinensis | reverse complement strand
AGGTGATACTTCCCCTCTAACGGGCACCGGTCAGACCGCAGTTGGAGTACTGCGTGCAATTTTGGGCGCCGCACTTCAAGAGGGATGTGGATAACCTGGAGAGGGTCCAGAGAAGGGCCACTCATATGGTTAAGGGCTTGCAGGCCAAGCCCTATGAGGAGAGACTAGGGCACCTGGACCTCTTCAGCCTCAGCAAGACAAGGTTGAGAGGCGACCTTGTGGCTGCCTATAAATTCATCATGGGGGCACAGAAGGGAATTGGTGAGGCTCTACTCACCAAGAAGCCCCTGGGGGTCACAAGAAATAATGGCCAATAAGGTAGCAGAGAGCAGATTTAGACTGGACATTAGGAAGAACTTCTTCACAGTTCGAGTGGCCAAGGTCTGGAACAGGCTCCCAAGGGAGGTGGTGCTCTCCCCTACCCTGCGAGTCTTCAAGAGGAGGTTAGATAGGCAT
>NW_005842119.1:565875-579725 GCF_000455745.1 Alligator sinensis | reverse complement strand
ACTATGCAGGAGGTTGGACTTGATGATTTATTGAGGTCCATTCCAGCCTTAATATCTATGAATCTATGAATCTAATCAGAGCATCCGTCCAGGGCCTGGTCATGCCTCCCCTTCAGCTCAGCACTTTGGAAGGGAAGGGAGGGCTGCTCTAGTGCCCCTGGCTTCTAGCCTGGGCCACTGCAGGCATGTGCCTGCATTTCTGGAATGAAAAGGGAATGTCTATCCACCTCCAAATCAGTTCAAGCTTTGCAGGTTAGACTGACCTACAAACATTGAATCAATTCAGGCTAAGGCTTTTTTGAATGTCTGCCCCTAGCCTAGATGGCTTTGGTGGTACTGAAAAAAACATGCATTTTGTGGATGTCAGAGAGATACTGAATCTCCTTCCCCTAGTCTTCCCACCATCTATTCTCCATATTGTGTGTCCTCTTTTGGACCTCTGCCTTGGCTTGTTGATGATTCAGTTTCTTTTGCTTGAAGTTGATGTCATTATGCCAAGCACAAAATGCCTTGCACTTGTAGGTGATCAGTCCAGCAATCATCAGCTCCTAGCATAGCTTGAGTGATATGGATATCTTTGCAATTCTGGGCATGAACAATGACATAGTCAGTCAAGTACCAATTTTTGGATTGTTGGCATTGCCATGATGTCTCATGCCTGTTATTCTGGTGGAACAGAGTGTTGGTGAGTCCATGTTCTGCACATTTGGTTAAGAGGGGGATGCTGTTAGAGTTGACCTTTCCCACTCCTTCCTGGCCAATAGTTCTGCTTTAGAGGTCTGAGACCATTATGACTCTGGCATTGAAATCACTGAACAGAATAAGTTTGTCTCCTTCCAGAATGTCAGAAAGGACTTAGTTAAAGTTAGAATACCATTCCTCCCCAGAAGAGGGCATAGCTGCTTACTTTTTCTTTGAGCTGCCCATCTCCTGATCTCTGGGTTTCACTCAGTGCAGTAATGTTACTATTGTGTTGCCTGAGTTCTCAGGCTACAACTGTGGTGTGGTGCTCTGGGCATTTGCTATTAGAATTGTCCATGAGGATCCTGGGCTTCCAGGTCTCAAAACTGATTGTGTGTCTTGTTGATTTCAACCACAGAATAAGTGATTCCACTGGATACAGTTATCCAGTCAGGAAAAAGGCAGGCTGTCTATATTTAGGGCACCTTTTCTCTCCCCATCCCCACATGGGGTGAGCAGAGCGGATTCTGAAGAGGGCTGCTCAGTTGCAGTTACCATTGCCAAACTGCACTCCTGCCTCATCCAAGTCCTAGGTGACCTTCTTGTAACTGCCACCTTCATGCCAGTTCATGACTATGACCTTGCAGACAATCAGAAACCTGCTTCTGTCATCACTATCTGGTCACCAAAGGGCTTGAAAAATGTGCTGGAAAAGTTATTTTTATGGAAGATGACTCTGCATGATTTCTTTTATTGTGAAAAGGCTACTTCTACACTGTGCTTCATAGAATGGGACCTTGATCCAATGGCATACAGCCCAAGACTGAGATCTCATTCTGTTGCAGCCTTCATCCATGTTTGCAGCTGTTGAGATCCTAACATCTTCTTCTGCCTGCTGTGCTCTTGAGGACTTGTAGATCCATGGCTGGGTGCTTAATGTAATGGCAACCTGTACTCATCATGTAACAGCAATGTCAAAGGATTTATGTGGTTTTTCAGGAGGGAAAGCATTGCCATCTGCTGTCCCTACCACATCCTTGTGGTGCTGTTGCTGCTTGCTCCACAACTGCTTATTCATCAGTTACCCCTGCTTATTTTGCAGCTAACCTTCCCTGAAGTCATTCCGCCACTTGTGGATATGCTGGGTAACAGTACAGCTCTGCCACCAGAACAAAGGTTTATAGATTTCTTGGAAGCCAAGAAGTGGAAAGCATGTCTGGTAACTACATAAATGCAATAAAGGAAATGACTTGTTAGTTCTTTTGTTCATTCCCTTGCTAGTACTAACTGGGCTCTACCATTTATTCCCATGTGTGCCATCCAGTTCTGTTTCCAATGGTCTGCAAAGAAAACACCTTAAATTTTGCTGATGCTATGTCAAAAACTGCTGTAAAGCATTTTCCAGTAGTGTCACAAGGATCTGTGTTGAATGTAGTCTTATTTAGCATCTTTATTAATGATGTAGCAGAGGGGGCAAAGAGCAGGTTGATTAAATTCACAGGTGTTATTAAATTAGGAAGTTCTCTGAATGCTACTGAGGACAAAGTACACAATGGAATCTTGAGAGGTTAGCAATAGAGAAAGTATCAAAATGAGATTCAACTTAGAAAAAGTCTTCAGGGAAAAATAACCTAAAACAGAATATTGGATGCAGAACATTTCTTCTTTACTTATAGCTACATGAGACTTGATTCTGACTACCTGAAAGGAAAACTCTAGCTACTGTATGTTCCAGAAATGTGCATCCTACAGCCTTCCATCCATGTCAAGGGGATCAATGTATTCAACAACAAAAAAGAAGAGCCAATCTTTATTTATGGAGGCTGCCATTTATTAATGACGAGGGAAAAAATGAGATTAGCTGTGCAAGAGAACACTTCTATAATTTACTTCAGTGGAAGAAGTAGTCAATTTTTTAAGTAAGGCTATTTCAGGTAAGAACCAACATATATTTTAAGTGGCTTTTTAAAATGTATGTGTTTTAGGGCATAATTTTAAAATTGGTTTTATTTTATTTTCAAGCACTTGGGCTCAAAATCTCTATAGGAAGCTGTACAATCTGATTCCCCTGATACCTTCTGTGCTGATGGACACTCCTCTGCAGTCTCTGTTTTTCCCCACCAAGGCTCAGAGGACAGTACATGAGAGGTTTCTGTGCTGGCCAGTTTCTCGCTCTTTAGTCTCATTTCAAAGTCACATTGACAAGAACAAAGGAAATTTCTCAAACAGGGTGAAGGCCTGAAAATAAGCTAATGGGAGAGTTCTTGGTTAGCCAAATTGCCTCACTCTTCCTAGGGACATAGCTGTTTCATGAAATAAACCCAGAAGTAGTCACTGCTGGTAGGAAGACTTACATTTTGAGTGATTTTCTTTAATAATAATTAACATTACCGGCCCACCCATGCACTCACAGATGGTAAAAAATATGTAAAAATTATAGCTATCTATAACTAGATATGGATAAAGGTGTTTTTACTTATATGAAGAATAAAATACGTGAGTAGAAAAACAGCAACACTTCTCACAAATTATACACCAATTGTAGGATTTAAATCATAGTATCATAGTGCTTAGGGTTTGGAAGGGACCTAAACAGATCATCAAGTCTGACCCCCTGCCCTGGGAAGGAATGGGTGCCGGGGTCATATCACCCCAGCCAAATATCTGTCCAGCCTCCTTGAAGAGCCTCAAGGTAGGAGAGAGTACCACCTCGCTTGGGAGCCCATTCCAGAGCCTGGCAGTCCTAACTGTAAAGTAATGTCTCCTGATGTCCAGGCTTAACTTTCTCTCTAACAATTTGTGGCTGTTATTCCTAGTAATCCCTGGTGGTGCCCAGGGGAACAGAGCCTCCTTCAATTCTTGTTTGTCCCCTCTGGTGAGTTTGTAAATGGTCACCAGATCTCCTCTCAGCCTTCTCTTGTGGAGGCTGAATAGGTTCAGGCCCTTAAGCCTCTCTTCATAGGGTCTATCCCGCTGCCCCTTGACCATGCGAGTGGCCCTCCTCTGGACCCTCTCAATTGTAGCCACAGACTGGCAGTGGGGCCGGGTTACAAGCTGGTGCTGAGTGCAGGAAAGAGCAGCCCCTCGCTCACCGTGTGGCTGGTGCCCCATGCTGCAGTTACTCGCAGCCCACCTGGGACTGCCCATGCCTGCTCAGGACAGCCCCACACAGGCTGCGAGCACCTGCAGCAGGGAGCGCCAGCCATGGGGTGGGCAAGGGGCCGCTTTTCCCCGCGCTCAGCACCAGCTTCTTCCCTGCTGGCAAGCAGGGGGTTGGGGCTGTATGCTGCCTCCCGCCTGTACCGCAGGGCTTGGTGGCACTGGGTGTGAGTGGGCAGGGAGCCAGTGGGAATGCAGGGCCCACACCGGCATCCCGGGGTCAGTGCCAGTGGGTGGGACTACCCATGCAGCCCTTGACAGCCTGCCAAAACTAGGGAAGCGGCCCTCCGCCCAAAATAATTGCCCGCCCCGATCTATCTGGATTCTGTCCCTCTCCTCCAGTATGCCCACCTTGCCCCACAACTTGGTGTTGTCAGTGAATTTGAACAGTGTGCATTCCACACCCACATCCAGATTGCTGATAAAGATGTTGAACAGTACAGGCCCCAGGACCGAGCCCTGGGGGACCCCACTGCCCACATCCCTCCAGGTCGAAAATGACCCATCCGCCACCACTCTCTGGGTGCGACCATCTAGCCAATTTGCCACCCATCTGACTGTGTAGGCATCAATGCCACAGTCACCAAGTTTTTTTAAGAGAATGTGGTGGGAAACCGTATCAAAGGCCGTCTTAAAGTCCAGGAAGATGACATCCATCCCAACACCCTCATCCAGGGACTTTGTCACCTGATCAAAAAACAAACCAGGTTAGTCAGGCAGGACCTGCCCTCAATGATCCCATGTTGGTTGCCCCTGAGCATTACCTCCCCTGCTGGGCCCTTGCAGATGAGCTCCTTGATAATTTTCTCAAAGGTCTTCCCAAGGACCGAGGGAAGACTGACTGGCCTATAATTGCCAGGGTCCTTCTTTCTCCCCTTCTTGTAAATGGGGACCACATTGGCCCTTTTCCAATCCTCTGACGCCTGGCCAGTACCCCATGAGCACCCATACAGCCGTGCCAGGGGCCCTGCTGTGGCCCCCACCAATTCTCTCAGCACCCTTGGGTGAAGAGCATCTGGACCTACTGATTTAAACACATCCAGGCCCTCCAAAAGTTCCCAAACTAGGTTGTCCCTGACCCTAGGCATGGCGATGCCTCCTCTGGGTCCGTCCGCAGTTCTCGTGGGGGAGATGTCCCAGTCCCTGTTCAGGAATACAGAGGCAAAGAATTCATTAAGGAGGTCAGCTTTTTCATTTGCTGCAATCACCAAATTGCCAAGCCTATCCTATAGGTGCCCCACATTAAGAAGCCTTCTTCTTACTTCCTGTGTATTTGAAAAAGGGCTTTTTATTATCCTTAACTCTGGTCACTAGCCCTAGCTCCATCTCTGCCTTGGCTTTCCTAATAGCCTTCCTGCAATCCCGAGCAACAGAGATGTAAACCTCCTTTTTACTATTTTACTAAAAATATTTTACTAAGCAGTAAGTACTCCACTTAGGGTTTGATGTACAGAAATGTACAGACTTTCATACCTCCAGTTTAAGTCACTGCATCCTGGAGATGTTGAACAGCTCTGCGGTTCAGGCCTTTAGTCGTATTTTTTATAAAATAGGAATCACCCAGTGAGGATAAATATTAGCACATCGGTGATTTTCAATGGCACACTAAGCAACAGGCAGTTGACATCAAAACTCAGAAGAGGTGGAATAATCACATGGACAGAGCTAGCAGGACCTAGTAGAGAGATGGATAGATCTATAGGGCTTTAAAGCAATATTTTAGAATTCAGCTAGCCTTTTAGTCCTGAATCCTTTGGAAAAATGTGATACAGGGAACCTGGAGTTTTGAGATGGATGCTAAAGATTTTTCAAGTTGTTAAGGTAGAGGTTACTGACAGTTTGCAGGAGGAGCAATGAGGACTAAGCCTCTAGAACCCTGAAGGCATGCCACCATGAATGGATTTTAAGAAACAAAAGAATTGCTAAGGAAGCAAAGTAAATGAGAAATCCAGGATTGCCCTCACTAGAGGTTTATCTTTGATATATGGATACTATATCTGAGATACAAGTTCCATACAACTCTTGATAATTTAGGATGATTTTTATAATGCACCTTGCTATCGCATGCAAATGACATAGCCTTGTATGGAATTGTTTTCTTCAACAAAGCAAGAACCATCTGAACTAAAATTAATGCACAGTATTAAATCAGGTACTTAATCACTCATTTTGGTTTGATTTATTGAAGCTATTGTCTTCTTGTTTTATATTACAAAAAAAATGCAAGAAGTGACTTGGCTGTAAATGCCACAATATGTAGGTTCACTTTAGTAAACAATATACATCATTTTGCTTTTTGGAAAATCAAAGCACTAGAAGACTTGCATATTAAAACATACCTGCACACACACACAATGCTCCTTCATATGGCAAGTAATGTTTTAGTTGCAGCAAAGTAAAGGCCAATGAGCAAAAATTATTTTCAAGTGGTTAAGAAAAAAAAGTTTATGTACTGCTTCTAAGTCAGCATAGACAGGGACCTGGCCAGTTTTATGTCTGCTATTTCCCTTTATTCATTTTGAGAGAAATTATCACACCACATTCTTTGCTCTTCCAGTTGCAAATTAAGCTGTCATTCACAATTCCATAAAGAGGTAAACCACAGTGAACCCTAAGAACAAACAGCACAGCCATTCTTTGTTTAAAAATGCCTTTTTATGTGTACAGTTTTATCATTTTCTTATTCTTTGTCTATATCTGGTGCAAACACCTTGCTGTTTGTTGGCAAGCCTTCTTGATTTTAACTCACCTATCGAATGGCACTATTAAAAAGTGAACAGTAGTGCTGGGAGAAAACTGATTTCTGGCCAGAAAAGGAAAATCTTCATTCATTTTTTAATTTGGATTTTCCATCATCAAAATTGTAAGCTGAATTTTTTCCCCTGAAGAAAATATTAAGCCCAATGAAAAATATCGCTTTTACCAGAGGAAACGTCAAAATGAAAATTTCTGCTTCAAACCAACGCATTGAAATGACTTGATTACACTCTCTCTCTCTCTCTTCAGATGAACTGACAGTTAAATTAAAAAGAGAACTCAGCTTTCAATGGCTATTTTTAAAGAATGTTTTGTTTGATGTTTCTGGTGAGAAAACTGAAGACTTTTATTGGAATCGATATTTTTACTGAAATTTTGATTTTGACTAATGTATTTTTCAATAAGAAAACTTTCTGCATGCATAATTACAAAAACATGTGCTAGATACCACTGTGATGACTATTAGTAAATAGCATTACATACTTGTTATAAAATTAGCATAAGAACTTACATATTTTGTATATTTTTTTGAATGGATATGGAAAACATTTTCCAGGCCCTGGTTTCCTAGCCTCCTTTATATATATATTTTCCACAATTTCAATTGCTCCACAAATCAAATTCCAGGGACTAGTAGAAATCAGAAATTACTACATCAGCACCGTCTAGGTTTCAATTTTTATGTTAATTTAATTAAGTATTGAAACTCAAGCATATGCAAGTGATTATTATTTGTTCATGGTGTAAGTGCTAGACGATAAGCTTGATTCCTCATTGCATTGCTGCTGGTTTTCATCAGTAAGTCATTGAAATCATTGGTGTTACATGGGCATAAAACTGTTGTAAAACAACAGTGAATCAGACCCAATATTTCTGTTTTCAGCAATTCAATGCCCTACATTTTTCTGCAAAGATATGGACCGGACCATTTAAAATTTATTGAATTTAAGTGAGTTTTAGGATTTTCATGTGTTTTTGTCAAAATCTTCTTGTTTCCACTCCTTTTAGGTATCATTTCAGCTAAACCTGTATCTGTACTAGCAGGACAAATACATTTTTGATTTTGCTATGAAGTCACTATCCTTCTGGAAATAAGCCACCAGAGCATACTCTGTGCCAGACCTTCAGTTGGTGTAAATAGGCAGAACATTACATAGTCCTGGCTCTCTGTATTTGGAACAGCTGTGCTTTTCATCAGTGAAGATTTCAAAAGGCTCCTAAAATTCAGCTTTCTGCATATTATCTTATTTTGCTGCGATCTCTGTATCTCCCCCTATATAGTGCAAGCCTTACACATGCACATAAGCCTCTGTGTTCACCACAGGCAAGCAATTTTATAGGCGTTTTTCCTACTTGGACTCTGAGACACAAATACACCTGTCTCATGAAAGAAATGCTGAGTCTGGCAAAACTGAATAAAAAAAAATCAATCATGAGAGAAAATGTCAACTCATTATTCCTGCATTATATAAGGCTAGATAGCAGTAGCTCAAGCTAACAGGAGTTAAAGGGGCATACGGCACTTCTTTGTTCCTTAGCAGCCAGGGATTGAAAAAAAGCAGAGTTAGATCCTTTATGTATCTAAATGGCACTTACATAGTTGTATAAATTTCTACATGCTTAGAATGGTGCACTCTGATTTTGTTGCCTCTGTGGTAGAAGAGGATCAACCAGATATGACTATAATACCAAGTAAATGTCCAAAACTTTAGTTGCAGAAAAACCATGACCAGCAAGGGTTCCCATTTAGCCCATTAGCCTAGAGATTAAGATACTTGTCTGGGAGTAGGAAACAGATTCCAGGCCCTGCCTAACCCCAAAGGATTTTATACCTGCATCTCCTAGTGCCCAGCAAAGTGCTCTAACAACCTGGCTGGAGGCTAGGTACCTCCTCTTGAACTTGGCCCACTAGACAGTCAGGAGGGTGAGATATGTGGGGCCAGGAGGGGACAAAGTAGCTTAAAGGAAAGTTGTTCAGTGTGATGGATGCAGCCCTAGAAAGTGTGTGAGAGGGGGTGAAATGGAGGAGGGGCTCTTGTGTGGGCCGCAAATAAATTTTCAGCACCTTGCATTTAATATGCATTGGATAAAATTAATAAACATCAGTAGGATAGCTTTTTACCCACTGGAAATACAGGTCAGGGCCCAAACCTAGGGCCCCTTCCCTTCCAGGGCATTATCCATGTCACTGAGCTACACTCCTTCAGGATTGCTTTTGTTCTGCTTCCAGCAGCCACAAGGTGGGAAGAGTGAACAGGGCACCAGGAGTGGCCCTCAGGGACACTTCTATTGCTGCCTGTCTCAGCTGCAACAACTAAAGCTGTGCTGCTACACCAGCAGCTCCAGGAGTTGCAGCTGCCACCCGAGTGAGGAGAGCTGGCACAGGTAAGACTCCGCTCCCCACCTCCCTTCCCCTCTCCTCCTCCCAGCCCCACTCTCCAGTGATCAGCAAAATCCTACTCTTCAACCTCTGCCATGACTGCTGGAAAGCTGGCTACACACCTGAAAATATTATCAAATTCAGATGGCTGTTCTAACCATCTAGCCAGTTGGGTTGTTGAAAATTGTGTAGACACCAGGGAGAACTGTGGTCTGTTCTTAATGTGAAGCATCCGCCCAGGAGGAAGTGTAAAAAATGTTTGGAAAAGGTCACCACAGCAGCGAATTCCTTTCTTATAGTTGCATATTGGCGCTGAGCTTTGCTTAAGCTCCGCTTGCATAGGCTAGTATGTGAGTAGGCAATTATTTGGCTGGAGGGCCACTTAAGGAGTTTTGGTGAGCTGTTGAGGGATGGGGGTGGGGAGGGCAAGGGGTGTGCTGACCTGGCTTTGGCCCCTCATCATGGCTGTTTACAACATCTGGCACGGTGGAAGGGTGGGGCTGAGGAGATGCCAATTGATACTGTCTGGCCCAGGGCCTGTCGACCCCGCACCCATCACCATGGGCACTGGACAGAGTGGGCGGGTTAGGTCTCTGTGGAGACTGACCTAGGACACCCATGGCAGGGCATGCTTGACTAGGAGGATGGAACATGCAGGGACCGGTACCTGGGAGTAGGAAGGGCAGGTGGGGCAGGGGCAGGATCATGGGGCAGTGACTATGTGGGGCTGGGTCCTGAGTCCTAGCTGTGTTCTTGTCCTGGCATATTCCTGCGATGGGCACCAGTTCTGTGGTCTGGGGTTGGGCACTGCCTGTGGAACCAGTGCCCATCACAGAAACATGCGGGGAGTATATCGTGGCTCTTTCCTGAGTCCCAGCCCCACACTGTCACCACCCCAGCCCTGCCTGCCCATCCTGCACCAGGATGCCACTCCCTGCCTGCCTGCAATCCCATCTGCTCGGTGGAACACACCCTACCCACAGGGGTCCCAGACCAGTTTCCTTGGAGATCCCCCCCATTCCATTCAGCACCACTGGTGGTTGGTGCACAGGGGATGAACCAGGATACCTGGGCAGAAGGCCAAGTCCAGTGGAAGTGAGTCCCAGAGGAGACACTGGCAGCAGCAGCTGCAAGTGTGAGTATAGAGCGAGTTGCCGCTGCAGGCACTCAAGTACAGCTGCCATGCCACCCCCGCTTCACCATGGCACCTAGCTTCATGCACCATAGCTCCCAGTGTCTCCAATAGTCATGCATGGGACATGTGCTCCATGCCAGGTGGCACGTCCACACCCGGGGGGTGGGAACTGGCAAGGGACTCACTTCAGGCTGGATAGAATCACTTGGTGGGCTCGATCTAGCCCCTGGGCATAATTTATCCACCTCAGACTAATACCTTTTACTCACCTCCTTCAACTTGTGACAGAACAGCTCCAATGCCAATGTCACTTTCATCAGTGTCCAACAAGAAGGGTAACTGAGGGTTGGGATATGCTAAGATAGGGGATGACATCAAATGTTGCTTTAGCTCTATAAAGGCATTTTGACATTCTGTGGTCCAGATGAACTTCGCCTTATTGGAGAGCTTATGTAAAGGGCTTGCAATGATAGCAAAATCTGCCACAAATCATCTATAATAGAATGCCAAACCCAAGAAGCTGTGCAATTCTGTTACATCTTAAGGTACTTAAGAACCCCTCTGAAACTGAGCTTATCCCTCCTGTGTACATCACATGCCCCAAAAAGTTCACTTCCCTGATCCAGGGTCCTCCTGCAGGACAGCCACACCTGTCTCAAATATCCCAGTTACAGTGCCCTGATATTTGACCCATGGTTCAATTCATGTGTTAGCAACATGCACAGGAAATTCACCCCTGTGGCTCTTACCCATTGCAGTTCCCACTAGGAATCCCAGTTCATTAGTGCACAGATAAGCACTCCTCTTCTCCATGGCACCATATCTTCAGTTTTCTGGAGACCTTCTCCATTCTAGGAGGTATTGTTAGATTCTTCTCCACTAACACTTCACATGCCCTCACTTGGTCATCTGTGATATACAAGGGGAAAAGCCTCCCCAGAAAGGAATATGAACAATCTGCAAAATTCATAGAGACCAGCTAATTTTTTAGGAAGCTGGCAACTAATAAGGTATCTTGATTGGTGTCCTTTATTAGGAGGATTTTACATCACAGCTGTAGGCCTTAGAAGTTGATGGTTGTACTCTGTTTTCCCAGAATTGGAAGTGCTTCTTCATTGGCTGCCTTGACCACTAGCCTATAGGGTTGAAGGCTTCTTTCTGCCTCTGTTGTAGCTGGCTTCCATCACCAGTTATGTACAATGGATACCTGGGCAACTGCATCTTGGAGGAACTGGCAACAAACTTTTCCTAGCTTTCCCTCCAAGTAGTATCCCAACCCTGTGACACCAACAATCACCACCTCATTATGTGGGCTTCTGTATCTGCTAGCAATGGATGGGCCCTCTCCACTGCCCACCTCAGTTTCTCTGCCCTGACCACTACCTTCTCTCTGAGCATTTACTCCAGAAGTGATAACAGCTGCCATCGTGCCAGCATCCATCAGCATGCTCCGGGAAACACCCCAGCTTCTGTGGCCCAAGAGGATCTCCTTTTGCATGTCTGCTCTGGGACTGGGTTTCCATACCCTACTTGAGCTTGTCCAGTTCACCTTGGACCTCTCTCAGTGTCTCCATCACCATTCTCAAGTAAGATGACTCGGGTTGGTGCGCGTGCTCCTGAATTCTCGTCTCTGGCATGCACATACACCCTTGACTTGGCATCTTGCATATCTAGGGCTTCCAGTTTTCTCACCATTTCCATCTCGGTGGCTAACTTTATGGCATCATCTAGGATATGGGGCTTCCCCAACAAAAGCTGGACCTGCTTCTCCCCACTGAAGGCACTGCTGACAAACTGGTCATGGGATAGTAGGTCTTGTATCTCAGGGATGACTTGTAGGAAGGCCTTTACAGCTAATCATTTAGGGCAGTGTCAAACTCTTGTACCAATTCTACTGAAATTTTCTTATGATTAAAGAAAGCTGCACAGTCCTAGTCAGAACCTGAACTTGATTCCAAAGTAGTCCTGAGGGCTCCTGTCAGGTACTTGTAATCCTGTTTGGCTTCACTGCTGAGCCCTGGGTAGACTTCCCTATGAGCAACAGGCTCAGGAATTTTAGCTTGAACAAGCCTTTAGTTCTTAGAGTGCCCAAACAGCAGCGTGCAGCTGCCCCCAAATCAGAGTCCAGTTCCTTCAGTCCACAGTCCTGGCTGACTGAGCCAGTGAGATGTCCAGCTCCACTGTGCACTCCTCTGTGCAGGACTGACCAGGTTTCATGTGCATGCTGCTCTCTCTTTCCTTTACTCCAGTCTCAAACTTCCTTTTTCTTTTTCCCTTGCCTCCCAGTCCCTAGGGATTTCTGCAAGTTGCAGTCCAAATTAAGAGACATTACAGCTCTGTAGACTGCCTCTTGGTTCCACCTGCTGTTACACACGTTACGTTCACATTACATTATCTTATACAAGTGTATGTCTAACCAACTCTTCCTAGCTGCTTCCTCTTAGAACTATGCAAATAACCCTGTCATACAACAGCCAAGAACACTTTAACTTGCCACAGGCAAAGTAGGAGTTTGAGGGCACTATCAATGTTTTGCTGCTCTAAGGACAGGAAGTAGTTAAAATGCACTCTAGAGATCCAAGGAAGAGGACTATGCCCCTCACTAGAACAGGAAGGCAACCCTCCTCCCCCCGCACTGGTAAATACTGATCTGTAGGCCTGTGCAAATAAGGAAGTGTTTGATTCAGAGGACAGTGATTCAATTTGGAGATTTGGATCACTGTCCTGAATCAATTTGGCCAAATCAGCTTTGGAAGATTCGGTGCTGAATTCAGACAGATTCAGTGATTTGGATCTGACAGGGAGAAGCAGGCACAGCCAGGTGGTTCCTCTGGCTGTGTCTGCCTCTCCCTGGGTAGGGGGAGCTGCAGGAGAAGCCCCCATGGCTGCCCTGCCCCACCCCATCCCCCACCTGGTCCCAGTCTAGTCTCAGCACTTAAAAAAAAAGAAGCCCTGTACTCACTGGCTGCAGGAGCAGTGATTGCGGCTTCTGAGTGCTCATGGCAGAGCTGCCCCACACAGTGCAGGGCAGTGGGAGGGCAGCGGGGATGCCCCCCCTCCTGCTTGGCATCAGTACGGAAGCTGCCCCATGGCATGGGTGCAGCATGGCTTGGAAGGGCACTGTGTGCTGTCTGGGAGCTTGAGCCACTGGGGCTGAGTGCTGCCAAGCTCTGGCTGACTGCTGGGGCCACCCCAGCTCCCACACAGCTTGCGGTGGCCTGCCAAGCCACCCTGTGATGTGGTGGAATGTGATGCAACAGCTGCCACACAGGTTCCAGGTGAAGGGGTGGCAATCCCTACTGCCCCCACTGCCCTGTGCTGCAAGGGGGAGGGGGCTCTGCCATGAGCACCTAGAGGCCCAATTGCTGCTCCTGCAGCTGGTGAATGCAGAGCTTTAAAAAAAAAAAAAAAAAGCCCCACACTTCGGGCTCCGGCTGACAGCTGGAGCCGTCCCAGGCAGCACGCAGCACCATGCCAAGCTGCACTGCACCTGCACCATGTAGCATCTGCCATGCGATCCCTGCTGCCCCCCACTGCCCCACGCTGTGTTGGGGGCTGTGCCACAAGCCCTCAGAGGCCCCAATTGCTTCATCTGCAGCCGGTGAATACGGGGCTTTTTTTTTTTACGTGCCGGGAAGCTGGGCCAGGTGTGGGGTGGGGCCAGACAGGGCAGCCATTGCGGCTTCTCCTGCAGCTCCTCTGGCTGTGTCTGCCTCTGCCCTGGTGGTGGGGAGCCTC
>NW_005842119.1:525441-565613 GCF_000455745.1 Alligator sinensis | reverse complement strand
CCCCCCCCCCCCAGCGCTGCCATGTCCCCATTCTGCATCCTGCATCCCCTCGCCCCCGTCCCCACGTAACGCAACTCCCACCTCGGTTGGGCAGCTTGTCCCAGCCCCAGCCCCCATCCCTCCCCCACGCCCCTTCCCTCCTCCCTCCCCCAACTCCAACGGACTTACCAGCTGGAGGCAGCTGTCAGCCTATGGCTGAATCTTCACATAATCCGAATCTTTTCTGAAGCTGTTCTGAATCGATTCAGATGCTTCAAATAGATTCAGAGATTTTACTTGGTCTCCCAATTCAATTCAGATTTGGAGATTCAGTCCCCAAATCGGGCAACATCTTCTCCAAATCGAATCAGCTACAGAAGCTTTATACAGACCTACTGATCTGACAATGGGCTATAATTCCTTCCTGATCCCAAATGTGCTAATTGGTCTGACCCTGAGTGGAAGGGCAAGATCCTCTAGCCAGGAACCTCTGGCGTTTTTAGTCCCAGTACGAATATCATGACACCTCAGCCAAAATTCAGTCTTCAGTCAACACCCAATGTTTTTGGAGGAGGCAGAAAAAAACAGTAGCAACATAAGGGGGGAAAATTCATTTCTGACTTCATATGGTAACCAACAAATCCTAGAAGCATGGGCAAAACAAGCACACTCCACTCTCCATGCCAACCTGAGGAAGTATTTTAATCAGAAGGCTAAAAGATGGGAGGACCCTCCTTTTCTTCTTCCATTTAACTTCTGGCAAGTAAACATGTTCCTGAGACATCCTGCCATATCGCAGTTGGAAGTAGAATCTAAAAGTCACATACATCAAAACTTGCACTAGCAAGAGTACAAAAGTGTAACTGAGATGTATAAAGGTGAAAGAGAGTTTAGCCTCTCCTCTTTAGGGCCAATATTTCCTTTCTCTGTGCAGGTAGAAAAGAAGTAGGGAAGAGAGTGTAGAGAACAGTAGAACCACCATTCTCTTCAAGCAAACCAAGAGACAGTATTATGATGGGAGCCCAAAGTATAGTGCTAGTAGTAGCAGTCAGCCTATGATTCTCTGAATTATAATCTGCTTCCTCGGCTGTTGTTGGGATGGTACAATAATGTACTGGTTCATTCACATGACTTCTAATTGAGCCATGGTGTAGTCACAATTTGTACTTTTCCTGTCATCTGTTTATATATTAAAAATCCTTATCCATAAAGACAAAATAACCAAATTCAGCACAAATGGCTGGTTAATTTGAAATGCTCAGCAATGTGAAATGTAGGCCATGGCTAGTGATTGAGAGGTACAAATACCAGCAGTCACATAAAGGAAGATACATCTCTCTTATAGCGATCTTTTCTTAGATTGGACCATTTCTATTTTTCTTAACTGAAAGCTATGAAAATGGTCAGCAGTGTAAATGATCAGTTGAAATTCTCTGTCCAATCTCTTTCATGCCCATTATAAGACTGGCAGAATTTTGGTCAGGGATAAACCTCAAAATGATAGCTAGGGCCTTATTCATCCACAAATCTCAAGGTGATCAGGGGAGGTCCTGGGTGATTGGCGAGGGCAAATATAGTGCCCAGATTAAGAAAGGGAAGGAGGAAGATCCAGGGAACTACAAACCAGTCAGCCTCACCTCAGTCCCTTGAAAAATCATGCAGCAGATCCTCAAAGAATTCATTTCTAAGCACTTGGAGGAGAAAAAGGTGATTTGGAACAGTCAGCATGGGTTCACCAAGGGCAAGTTGTGTCTGACAAACCTGACTGCCTTATGTTGAGATAATTGGCTCTGTGGATATAGGGAAAGCAGTGGACATGATATACCTTGACTTCAGCAAGGCTTTTGATATGGTTTCCCACAACATTCTTGGATGAATGGGCTGTAAGATGGATAGAAAGCTGACTGGACTGTTGGGTTCAACAGGTAGCAATCAATGGCTAGACATCAAAGGCTCGATGTCTAGTTCGCAGCTGGTATGAAGTGGAGTGTCTAAGGGCTCAGTCCTGGGGCTGGTTTTGTTCAATATCTTCATTAATTATTTGGAAGATGGGATGGATTGCACCCTCAGGAAGTTCGCAGATGACACCAAGTTGGGAGGTGTAGTAGATAAGCTAGAGGGTAAGGCTAGGAGTCAGAGTAACCAAGACAAACTGGAGGATTGGACCAAAAGAAATCTCATGAGGTTCAACAGGGACAAGTGCTAAGTCCTGCACTTAGGATGGAAGAATCCCATGCATGACTACAGGCTTGGGATCAACTGGCTAAGTAGCAGCTCTGCAGAAAAGGACCTAGGGAGTTACAGTGAACAATAAGATGGATATAAGTTAGCTGCGTGCCCTTGTTGCCAAGAAGGCTAACAGCATACTGGGCTGCTTTAGTAGGAGCGTTGCCATCAGATCAAGGGAAGTGATTATTCTGGTCTATTCTGCACTGGTGAGGCCACATCGGGAGTACTGTGTCCAGTTTTTGGCCCCCCACTATAGAAAAGAAGTGGACAATGATCTAGTTGGGGATGGTCCTGCTTGAGCAAGGGGTAGGAATAGATGATTTCCTGAGGTCCTTTGCAACCCTAATTTTCTATGATTCTGTAAGGTCAGTAATTTTCCTCTTTCACAGAAGGGAAAACTGGCATATAGTGAAACTGATTCACATCTGTAACACAACAGAAAATCAGAGTACACAAATTGCTTTCAAAATGGCCAAGGCTGATTTAAGATAAACCTGGATGAATGAAGTATCAGATTTAACTGATTTAGCTTAAATTGGTTTATTGAACTTCTGTTTCAGATTCCCTCCAGATTCAAGCTGTCTGCTCCAGCTGAGGAGGGAGATATGCTCTAGTGCCTCCTGGCTTCTGGCCTGGGCCACTGAAGGCATGTGGCTGTATTTCCAGAATCAAAAGTGAATGTCAGTTCACTTGCTTATCAACCTACAAAGATTGAATCAATTTAGCCTTGGGCTTTTTGACTGTTTGTACCTAGCCTGGAAGACCAACCAAAACCCAGCTCCAGAGAGAACTAGGAAACTGTCTGCTTTAGATACTTTACAATATAAATGAATAATCTGAGAGTGTCTGTTCATGGATTTCTCAGCAACAGCACTGAGTAAGTAATGATAACCTGAAATTTGTAGTGATACAACAGAGGAATTATTCAGCAAGCTCTTGATTATGACCTTATGCTACCTGTATCAAAACAGTGCAAATAAGGAGACAGAAGAAACCAGCCAAGTTTCCTCTAAAATTATCCCTGGCATCAGAAACAACCAATGTAGATCATAGTATTGTTCTATGAATAGAAGCCAAAGGAGTTCTGGAAGATTTGCAGATCGTGTAATTTTGCAGCTGAAGTTGGGGGTTGGCAGCCAGTTATAGCTCTAGTCGCTGAATAGCAACAGGACTTCAGAGCTGTCCAAACAAATTGCAAGTTACTTTAATACTTGGAAATTTACATAGCTTTCAAAATTTTTTGTTATATCAAAATAAATGTCAATTAACAGGAGCATGACCACATTTTCAGGTCAATCAAGTAAAACGTCAGAAAGATCTGTTGAGCCTTGGTTTGCCAGTTGTACAAATCATAGGACTGATCTTGGAAATGCTTACCAGACATAGCAGGTGTCACATTTGCTCATAAGTATATGTATGATCAGGGCTCAGGGTTTATAATTTCTATTGCAACAACACCTACATGACCTAAACAGAGCTTGGAGTAGCATTGTGCTTAGCATTGAACAAAGAAAAAAATCGGAAAGTACACCTAATTGTACTTTAATTAATTGTACCTAATTACCTAAAGTGATTTAGGTAATACATAACAGGTAAATAAACAGCAAAATCAAGGAAAGAGGTGTGAATATATAAACCAGTAATCTAAGCAGTTAAAGCAATGTTGAAAAAAGCAGGTTTTGTCATTTTTATTAAAGCAAAGTCGCATGGACATAATGTGTGTCATTCAAAAAGTTATGCACCAGGTAAAATAGATACATTGTTATCTGACACTCTAAGCATATATTTTAAGTGAAAATGCAATGACGTTACAGATGTTGACAAATGAAGCATCTTACATCTCCACTCCAAGTTGTTCGTAATGTGACTGCAAACAGCAAGTGTATTGTTTCAACATGGTTAATGTTTATGAGAAGTATTTCAGTTTATAGGTGCACACAGATTGCCTGGAAAAGTACCAGGGCATTTTTTTTAGGTTAGTGATGAAGGAAGATAAGAATTTAGGTCTATCGGCTCTGCTTTCTTCCCCTCTCCTGTAAAATCACATGGAGGGGAACAAAGAAGTCCAAGAAATCTGAAAATATAGATGACTCATGAATTTCTGTCCTTACTTTTTTTGGTCTGTGATGCTAATGGGGAAACAGACCAGGTCTAAGACCAGGAGAGAGAGGAAAAGATGTGGAGGATGGGGATCCATGAGGAACAGAAAATAAATTTGCAAATTTACAGCCAGACATGGAAAGCAGGGGTGGGCAATTATTTCAGTTGGAGAACCTCTTAATGAGTTTTGATGAGCTGTTGAAGGTCGCAAGGGTAGCTCTACCCCTTTATGCATGCCCCACCCCATGGTTGTCATCTTGGGACTTGAAGGCCTCCCTCAGCCCCCTTGACTTTTGCCATTGGAAATCCCTCCCCTTGCCCTGGACGTACTCCTTTTTGGGAGAGGGGAGTAGCCAGCTTGAAATCAGAAAAAAAGACTAATCATATGCTAAAAAACAAACATCTACTATAACTTATTTTAATGTAATTAAAAAAAATATTTTTGTCCTGATTTATGTGTGTTTGCATCATGTATCTAGAGACGATTGCATAATAGTTCAAAATACATTTTTACTCTTGTATATTGTGTGTTGGGGGTAAGAGGGTGTATGTGGGGGTGGTGCTATTGAGAGGTGTGTGTGTGTGTGGTGGGGAGTGGAGGGTGTTAAGGATGTGGGTATAGTTAGTGGGATGTGTAGGGGAAGGGGGAGGGATATGGGGTATGTGGCTGGGATGGGGGTGTGTGGGAGGGTGTGTGTGGGAGGGGGGGTAGGGTCCTTGGAGTCCCTGAAGTGTGTGAGTCCCTGGAGCTGCATATGGTGGCAGTGAGCAGGGCCAGCCTCACCCAGCCCCATTGCATGCGGTGCCCTGTGCTCCCACCCCAGTTCTTGACTGTAGGTGGTGGCAGTGTGTGGGGCCAGCCCCACCTGGCCTCATAAGATGCAGCTCCCACCAAAGTCCCTGGCTGCACGTGGTGGCAGAGCACAGGGCCAGCCCCATCTGGTTCCATAGCGCTCCTGCCTGAGTCCCCAGCCACATGTGGTGGCAGGGTGTAGGGTTAGCGCCACCTGGCCCCATAACATGCAGCTCCCATACTCCCACCTGAGCCCCTGGCTGCAAGTGATGGTAGCATGCAGGACTGGCCCCACTTGCGGCCAGTCCCATCCAGCCCTGTAGTGCTCCCACCTGAGTTCCTGGCTGCTCCTGGTGGCAGGGTGCAAGGCCAGCCCCACCTGGCCCCACAGTGTGCAGCTCCTGCACTCCTGCCACATGCAGGGCCAGCCCAGCCCGGCCCAGCCCCATAGCTCATGGCTCCCCGCACTCCCTCCCCGTTTCCCTCCACTATGAGTTCCTAGCCCCAGCTCAGTGGGGCCCTTACCTGAATTTCCAGGCTCTCAGGCAGGGAGGCTGGGTACAGCCACAGGGCGGCCAAGCTAAAGGTTTTCTCTAGCACCCCTGGCTTAGTTCTGAGGGTGGGTCAGGCCAGGCTGGGGTTGCGGGGGGGGGTTGCTTCAGAACCAGAGCTGCACCTCCTGCAGGAACCCACCAGCTTGCAGAGGGACAGTGAGGGCCAAGGCTTATGAAGGATTTACAGAGGGGCCCCATGGGCCAGACGGAATTTCTTAGCAGGCTGAATCCAGCCCACAGGCTGTATTTTGCCCATCTCTTATGTAAAGAGTCTTTTCCTCAAGTCACTAGTCATGGCAATGTGGCCCAGATGATTGCTGTACTACTTTTGCCTTCATGACCCTGTGTGCACTCTGTGAGAGTTAATGCTTCAAGCCACATTCATTTTACTCAATATTTATGAAATCAGTTGCTCCCTTAATTCTTCCACACCTCCCCTGTTATGCCTACTACTTCCCTATGACCTTTCAGTCACTTGGATGTTTTGTAAGAAGGAAAGTGCCAATTACACGTAGTGAAAGGAGGGAAGGTAAACAGCAAGTGTCACTTTAGTGGCATTTTATGCCAGTTTTCTACCCAATACACCAAACATATAGAGATAGCATTAAAATGGATAAAAGGGGATAGCAGAGAAACGGACCTGACAGACGAACTATGTTTCAAAGCACCAGGTAATAATTCCATCTATACAGTTAATATTTAAGGGAAAAAGTAAAGGTCACAGCTGAACCTTATTTATTGAGCAAATGATGATAATTGTATTGTATGTAGAATAACTTCAACCACCATCTCCAAAATGATGTATAGCAAGCAGCAAGATATACACCAGAATGTAGCACACAATTTAGTTACACTACTACATGATACTTTTAAGAAAAGAGTAACAGGAGAATACTTACCTAATGGACACTTCAAATAAGACCCAATGTTCCCTACCTGTCCCTCAGTAGCTCCGACATGTGGGAATCGCTTTATGTACCTTGTACATCCCTGTTCTTGTTAAAATTTAGTAGCTGCATTAATCAAGCTGTAATAGTGATTTTAGACATTTACCTAGGTATCTAAAAGAACTAAGAATTGGGCTCACCCAGAATGGCATAATAAAGGAAAAAGGTTATGTGTAATGAGGGCAGACCATCCCTGTTAAAAACCATGCATCTAGTTTTTCATGCAGAGTTATTTCCCCTTATTTTCCTGTTTTTCAGTTCTTAATGAATTTTCTATCATCAACGGAGTTTTAACTGAGTGGGATTAGGGATGGATTAAAGGATCTCATCAGAGCTCATACTCCCTGCATCTACTTCCTGTTGGGGCCTCTCAACAGAAGAGCTTTTGACATTAAAAATGTGAAGAAATACTTAAACACAGTGAGGCAGAACTCAGTTGAAATATAACTGCAGTAACTAGAGAAAAGGTAAGTATGTCATAGAAACAGAGACATCAATGAAGAAAATGACTATAATGTTGTACCTACAACAGGTTTTCATCCTAGGAACATAGCCATATCTAGGGGTGGCAAGTAAGTTCTTCAAAGAAGAAGATAGGGTGTAAAAAAATGGAGGCTGTGTCCATACAGGTGCATCCAGATGAGCAGGAACGTGAGCTTTATGGCACTTCAAAGGTTTTGGAGGCACTACAAAACACATGCGGCATGCTTCAAAAGGTTCTCTGTGCTGAATATTTGCAATGCAGAGCAAAAATTAGATACCAGGAAATCCTGGCGTCTAAAAAAAAATGTGCCAATAAAAGCAGTTGCCCACATGGCTGCAGTGTGTGCCACCTGAAACCAGAGCCTGGTCGACCTGAGCCATGCTCTGACTGCTGGCCAAGCTCTGCACACTTGCATCACCACCACTGCAGCCCCAGGATCCCAGGTAAGGCTGGGCCCAGTCTCGGTGCTGGCCTCATTCTCATCTTCCCCACCTAGGACCATTTGCCATGTGCCGGAGCACGTGTGCAGGTACATTCCCCAGGAACAAGCAGCAGTGGCACAACTATGTGCTGCCACTATTTGTCCCTGAAGATACACACATGCGCGCTTGTGGGGATGTACCCTATGGATGTGTCCAGACAAGTACAGATGTGCAGTATGTGGTATTGCAGACCTGTCTGCAGTACCACATGCTGCACATGTAGGTGTTCCCTGCACTATTACTTTGCAATGCTGGACCTCAGGAATGAAATCAGGTTGGATGTGATCCATTTTCTTTGTGGGGGGGGGGGGGGGGGGGGGGGTTTGACCCCAGTAGATCCTGGGACCAAAAAAACCTAGGCCAAAAAAAAGAAAAAAGCGGGGCAGTGCACATGGCAGCGTGCGCACTGACCAAAACCAGACCTTGGCTGGCTGGAGCCCACTTAGGACCTGAGGTAAGGCAGCGTGGGCCAGCACAGTTGCTGGCCTCAGCCTCCCCTGTCCTACCCAGGCTAACCTGCTGTGCGCCAGGGCATGCGTAGCACAGGCACTCCCTGGGGACAAGCAGCAGCAGCAAAAGGTGCGCCACTGCTGCTTGTCCCCAGGGAAAACCATGTTCCCACTTGTTGGGATGTGCCCTATATGTCCAGTTCATACTCATCAAAACATAGGACAATATCTTGGATCCAGTTACGTCAAAGGAAAACTGTTAAGAGCTTCAATGGAGATAGAATTTGGCTTGGTATGTCTGATAAAGAGCAAAGGCCCAGCTCTGTTCTCTAAATACACTTTTGTAACTCCCCTTTGAATCAATAAGGGCTAGGCATGCATGCACAGCTGAGGCCGAGATTGTGCCAGAATATTTAAGACTAATTATAAAGCTCCAGAAAAAATGACCAAATCCCATCAAAAACAATTCCTTATCTTACAAACATTGAGAGGGACTCCAGCAGCAAAATTCTCCTTTCAGATCGGCACAGCAGGTCTCCACTCTGATACTCTGCTGACATCAATGGGATATCTGTGCATGCGTGGAGCACAGCATATACCAAGTCAAAATTAGCCATGAATTTCTGAGAGGATAATGTTTCTAATGCCTTTCCCTCCATTGCAGTATTCAGCAATATTAAAACAGGCTGCAGACTTTCTGCCTTTTCAGTGCACTGCTGGGTGTGATGTAGTTATTCAGAGGCTCAGTTCAGATTAAGCTAAAAAACTTTGCCTCTCTAAAGTTATCTGAACTATTCAGGACTGAAAATCTCTTGGCGATGGACATTCCTGTGAGATGTATTATTTATGAACTTTATCATTATTACTGATTCGCTATTGACTTCAGTGTTCAGTGCTTTACTAAACAGGGAGGAAAGTGCTCTCTTTGCCACTGAAATGTCTCTTTTACGTGACCTGTACCACATTATACAATTAGACACAGATAATTTCAGACAGCTTTGTTTTGCTTCTTGTCCTGATTTAACCCAGGAAATACAGACAAGGCCATAAAAAGGCACTGCCCAAACATTTGCATTTCTTTTTGGGTGCATTAATTTTCTAGTTTGTAGTCAAAGTTCAGTTCACTGCTTATTGCTTTTGAACTGTTCCCTTTAAATTAGCTGTGTATGCTATACATTAGACTCCCACTCAGTATGACTTATATTGACCATTCTTCAGCCCTTTGCTCACTCATATAAAATGCTTCTAGTTAATTTGCCAGTAGGAGTACAAGTTAACCGTGTTATATTGTCAGCTTAGAGCAAAAGAAAATTACCTTCCTTCTCTTTCATATGGTATACCAAATCATACAATTGCAAGTACATTACACAGAAGGTTATACGTGTATCTGACCATTATAAGAGAACCAATGTCAAAATAGATCAGATGCTTTTTTCTGGGATATCCATTCCTGTCTTCATAAGATAGATACAACATTTTCAGAAGAAAACTTTACAGCCTATGCAACCCCTTTGAAATGCTATGAGGCTGAGGGGCCCTGACAATTTTTTAAAATAAAATTAGATGACATGTTATAATGCTATAAAAAGTCAAAACCCTGACTATAAAGGAGCATTGCAGATCAATGCTTTGAAATAACTAGGTTTTATAAAGTAATGAGTCTAGCAGGTTGCAAGAGTGCAGCTAAAATACTGCAGAGCTAGATTTCCATAATCACAGAGAACTGAAAACATTTCCTCATTTTAATCTTGTTAATTTTTTATGTACCAAGTATCTATTGTGCACTGTTATACACTGAACAGAAATTCTCCAGAGAGATAGAAAATCTGAGATGATTCTCAGTTGATTCTCAGTTTCAGTCTGGACTTGAGTCAGGAAAGTCCACTCTTCTCTGACAGGCATGGATTTTTGTGAGTGATATCTCTTGCATGCTTAGAATAGACTTAGACAAGCTTTTGGGCACTACAGTAATCTTTTCGAGGAAGGGTCTCACCTGAGGAAGGTATTATATCAAAATAAATGCATCTTGCATATTTTATAAACCATCATAGCTAGAGTTTCACTTCAGCATTCTTGTATGAGACCTTATAGGATGTGTGAGTACTTAACAGATAGAAAGCTTTACAGTATTTATAGCCTGAGACACAAAGATAGACTTGACATAGTGTTTTTTGCCCTTCCCTAATAAACTCCTTTGAAACAAGAATTGTAAGGAAATCAAACAGGTTATCCCGATTAGTCTAATAACACCATCTTTTGTGTGGATAATAGCTGCTGCTCAAATGCAGAGAAATATGGTAAGGAAGGAGAAAAATAATAAATTATTGCTGTAGAGAAAGAGCTACCCTATTGTTATCAAAGTTGAAAAGCTAAAACTTTCAAGGAAATTTTAACTTAACATAACAAATAGGCACCAAGTGCAATCCAAGTTCCTCATTTTATAATGTGCACACTCAGCTGTATCATGACTTGAATAGATAAAATAGCTCTAATTACATCTACCATTACCATAAAAGACTGGCTTGTTTCTATACAAGTTTCATCTGATCCAGGGTGCTTGCCTGACACTGAATATTGTAAACATTTTGGCACCAACATGGGGTATTGGAATTCTCTCTCTCTCTTTTATTTAAAGGTTGGCAGTAATTTTTCATGTCAAGGTCATGATTGATGTGGGTTAACTTTCATTAAGAATCGTCTGAAGCATTTTGAGTAATGTTAAAAATCACGGCATGCAATACATCAAAATGTTTTTTTCAGGCTTACTGAATAAGTAAACAAACACTAGGGAAATGTGGAAGGCATTCACAGTATTTTGTAAGCAAATTTCAAACTGCCTGTTGCAGATTTATATGCTTCAGAGCTTACATTGAGATGCATATGCCATTTTATTAAAATATAGTGTGGGTGGAGAATAGATGGTGATCTACTACATTTGTGTCTTTGCACATGACAATTTGAAATGGAGATCATTTTGCCAAGAAAAGCGTCCAACCATGGATTATGTAGCCTGTCCATCAAGTGTCAGTTTCCTGGGGAAACACTAATAGAGAATCCTCAATCTTAGACCAAATGTCAGGGTTGCAACGGCCAGCACTCTAGTATGGAACATGGGATTACATAAACATCTGCTATTGACAGGCAAATGTTACAGCTACTGATCTTCAGCAATCACATTCTGAGTAACACAGAAATCCTTCCAAGACATACTTCACAAAGACAACTGAAGTAAGGCAAGAAGGACGCACAGATGAAGCAATGGTGTATTTAGCCTAAAAACAGAAAAACAGGAGGAGGTCTACTATTGCTATTCAGTCATGTACATAAATGAACAAACAGTGTGAGGTTAATCAGGTCATTGGCAGTTCAACTGCACAGATTCCCTGCCCTTTTTAAGGTCAACATCATTTCATTAAACCATTTAATTATTCAAAGAGAAGCAGCAAAGAAATGTCGGAAAAGATGCTGCAATCAGTAAAACCAGGAGGGTCAAATAATCTAAAAATATTACTCCCCTGCTAAGTCAGACATATGCATTATGATGAAAACGAATGTTAACATAGAAAGTCAGGACCAAAGTAACTTTCTGTAAGATTGTTGAAGCTATGGAAGATCTAAGCCATCATATCATTTCAGTGTAAAAAGCCCGTCATTTCTATGGAAAAGGTACATGGCACTTAAGAGTCTATGTTTCAGTCCCTTTTATAGTTGTTAGAGAAGTATTATGGAGAAATATCAGGGGGGAAACACCTTTTTACAGTAACATAAACTTAAAATTATCAAAGCCCTGGGGAAGAAAAACTGAAGAAATACATAGTGTCAATCAGAATGCTGCTGTAATGAAGGGCTGACTAAACACAGCATAATTCCCTTGAGAGAGATGCATACTCTTTTTGGATGAATACATGCCCTTTGTCATGATACACCAAAAGCCAAAAAGCAGCAATATTCATTTAAAAATAAGCTGGCAAATAGCTGAAAGAAGAGGATGTTTGCACTAATGACTGTGCTGTTTTGATTGATTCCAGAAAACACAATGAAATGAGATGGTCATTTGAAAACTCCCTGCTTTGAAATGATAGTATGTCTAGTAAAGGTGATAAACTGACGGCCTGTAGAAGAATCCATATATATTGAGACTGCTCCATAGGAAACCGTCCTCGGTGAGGATCAAACCCTACATGTCTACATATGCTGAAAGTATTTCTAAGTGCCCACTAACATAATATTTGAGCACTCAACAGTATATTGGAACCAAAAGGAGCATCATGTCCACAGGGGAAGTTTCCAAGGATGCGTATGTAGCAGTGAAAGGAAACTGACCCTCACGCCTGGGGTACACGGCAAGGATCATCCCCAAAATGGCCCTCATTGGCAAGCAATAGACATGGCTTGGATATTTCAGGATGAGATGATTAATGTAGCTTTGAAACAGACTTCATTTCTCCTGTGCGCTAAAACAGAACAGGTCCAATAGTCAAGGAAAAGAACTTTCAATGATTTAAAGGAACAGACTTTATGCAATATAATTTTACTTCTGTAGAAGCAGAAGTATGGTCTGATAACCAGAGGTCTGGTTTAGTTATGCAGGTAAGCTTAAGTTTACATATGGGCTTATATCTCATTGAAGTCAGTAATCGTTAAGCATTTGCTTAAGGTTAAACATACTTTGTTGATTCAGGGACTAAAGCAGATGATTTCTTGAATTCCTCTCTCTCAGCCACCAATGGTTCACTGAGTTGCCTTTGGGGTGAGTCATTTTGGCCTACATTTTTAAAAGCAACTGCTTGATTTTGGTTCCCTCACCCTTTCACTCCCAATGTGGAAATCAAGTACTTGATTCTAGAGCAACTACAGCGGTAAGTGATATCAAAGCCTCAGTTTATCTCATTACACAATGGGCGCAGTTCTAGACACCTTTCTCAATATGGTATCAAAAGGCTTAATTATTTCATGTTTGTAACACATCTGGAGTACATGAAAAAGGCTATCTAAATGCTATTAATATTTGTATAAATAATTATTATTACTGAATATTTACTCATATTGCTCCACTTCTACCAACAAGCTAGAAAATATTTGAAAAGCAGCACCAAAATTTGTTTAAAGAAATAGTAGGGCTGATTTATGAAGAAAAATTGAGAAAACTTTATACAGTCAAATTAGGAGAAAGGGCCTAAAGTGTAAGAATCCCCAACAAGTACTCAGAAGTATATCTACTGACTTTATGCACCCCAGGCAGAGATGGGGGGGAGGGGAAGGTATGTTGTGCCAAGCTCCTGAGAGCAGGAGGTGGGAAACAAGTTCAAGCACCAGAGGGTCTTGCCTGCCATGAGCTGCTGCTACTGAGGTGAAGCTGGCTCCACACACCTTGCTGAATGTATCTGGGGCTAAGGCTGGCCTTGGACAGGCTGCCTGGCTGTGGTTTCTGGGGTGCAGGCTCCCTGGGGGCAGCCATGCTGGTTATTGCTTGTCTAGCCCTCCCCTTCCCCCACTTATGCTACTGCCAGTATTCAGGAAGGATGGAAAAAAATTGCTCAGTGAAATGCAAGAGTGTATAACTAAGTGCCATAGAATGGGGCTGAGCAAAGGAAAGTGTAAGCTGAATATCAGGATGAATCTCCTAATGATGTGATCGATTAAACTGCCAAATGATTTCCTCAGGGAAGCAGTAGAAGTCCCATTTCTGAGTCACTTCAAACCAAGAAGAATGCAGTGCATGCGACGTTCTGGCCGTGACGAGGGATGGACTAGATCAGTGCTTCTCAACCTGTGGGTTGTGACCCAAAAGTGGGTCACAAGAATATATGAAAAGGTCATGAACAAAAATGGATTCTCCTTTAAAGGAGAAAAATATAGGCTTTTCCCTTGCGGGATGTCAGAGTTTCAACCTGTAACGGGCAGGTTGGGGCTACTTGGGGCCCCTCATGCCCCCCACAACCCCCTGCTGCATACACCAACCTCCTGCTCCACACAGGAGGACTGAAGCCTGGGGTGGGGGGGAGGGCAGCAGGTCAGGAGTGAGGGGCCATCAATGTTTACAAACGGGTCCTGGTACAAAACAGATTGAGAACCACTGGACTAGATAATCTAATGGCTCTTTTCCCAATCCTATCTTATTTATAGATTATATTGTATTAGTAAAAAGTAAGCCTAGTCCTCTGCTACACATGCAAGCATGGAGCTGGGGTGGACAACAGTGAATTTAAGGCATGTTTTCAGTTCCTGGCTCTTAAATCTAATTTGTAAACTCCCAGCACAAATTACAGACACTGCCTAAAAACAGGTGTTGCATTTCTCTCGGGACAGAGTCTTTTATCATGGAATTCTACAGAGGGATAAACCCATTGTCCCATATTAAGTACCTGTGAAGTATCTGAATTAGCACTTTGCCCTGGGAACAATAGCGACCAATTCAAATTAATTGCCAGTCAAGCTGTGTGTGTAAATGACAGTTCCATGCCTGTTTTGATGTGAGGGACAGCCCAGGAAAATCAGCCCTGGAATAAACTCAGCATCCATGTATAGCCCCTGAGACTAAAACACCAGGGGATTGGCAGGGCCAAAACTACAACTTTGCTCTAAGCACTGGTGGGAGGTGATAGGAGGACCTATAGATGATTTATGCCACCCAATGATTCTCAGTGAGAAGAAATCCTCAAGGAGCCAGTTCAGATAACTAGGTCTGTTCCGTATCACTAGAGCAGACCAAAGCAGCTACAGCAGGGCTGAAAACAGGGCCCACTGTATTAGAAGCATTTAAGAACAGGGTATTAAGTACTGCTGTGTAAATTGCTAGCCTTCCCATCAATTAAATAACTTAAACATATATTGCATACAATATGTTTCTATATGTGTTTTCTATATGGACCAATTCATTTCCTGTTGAAATCAGTAGAGTCTTACACTGAACAGGCTTGGCCCCTGCACTGGTATGCCTTTGCATATCATTTTCCATGATTTCTTGTGTTGTTTGGAGGCTTCTGAGTGAACTTTGCTCAGGAATAGGATTGGGCCTATATTCAATTTTATGTATTTAGTTTGCTGAGAATTTTTTTAAAAGGTGTCCATCCAAAGCCCTAAGGGCCTAACAGAAATGACAAGGCTAAAACAAAAATAGTAGCAACAAGCTGCACAATTGTCATTGAGCCCCACACCTCCATCCCCGTTCCCCACAACTGAAGGTACAATAAATCTGGCTATCATAGAAACCCATCACACAACAATCTGAATAAATTTATTTTTTCCTCTTGGTTTTTTTAAAGACTGGAGAAGGAAAATCCATTGCTGTGATGCATACGCGACTGGTAGGGGGTACGCAGGGGTGTACTTGCCCTCCCTGAAGGGGCTGGTGCCCCCTTGATGGCCAACACCAATGCAGGCAGGCAGTAAAGCAGTCAAGTGGCCTGATCCTTGCCACCTTTCTCCCCCACCATTTGCCCCGCTTCCAGTGCCTCCCACTGCTGTCCCCTGGCAATGTTTCTACCCCCTGTTGTCTGTCCCCACAACATGCACCCCTCCTTCCTCTCCCTCTGGTGTCTGCCGTTTTATTTAGCCCCCCTTAACCACTTGCTACCCCTCCCCTCTTTCCCATTGCACCTACACCCCTGGCATATGCCCCCCCCCCACTTACTGCCTTTCTTGCTTGCACCCTGTACTGCCTTCTTCCATTCCTGCCCGGTCATGCAGCTGCTGTTGCAGTATGGCAACTTTAACTCTGGCCCCAGAGTTGGGATCAGAGCTTCTGCTGTGTGTAGCTGTGCTGGAGCCAGAAACAATGCGTGCTCTGTGTTTGCTGCCCTGGGCCAGAAAGGGGCTTCAGCTGGTGTCAGGGCTATGACAGGAAGTTAAGCAGTGGTGGCAGTGGCAGGGGAGGGAGCAGAGGCAGTGAGGGGGTGGGGGAGTGAGGGAAGCAGAGGCTACAGAGGGTAGGTGGGGGAGGGCAGTGGCTCCAACTCTAACCCTGAGCTTAGGGTTAGAGTCAGAAATGAACCTACTGTTCTCACCCCTGAATCTAAAATGAGGGGCTTTTTCTCCCATGTTGAATGGGGAAAAAACACTGGTCTTGGATTCAAGTAAATATGGTAGCTAGTAGGGGTGTATGAAGTGGGCCCTATTCAATTCAGGTTCGGATTCAGCCTGAATCCAGGACAGTGATTCAATTTGTTGATTCAGATCACTGTCCCTGATTTGATTAGGTGAATCCAAATCTGAAGATTCGATGCTGATTTGGAGAATCAGAGATTTGGACACAGACACAACGATAAATGTTTTTTCTCCATACCTCAAAGTACTGGCATGGCTTGTGAATGCTGTGATGCTGGGGTGCATGGACTGCCCCACAGGAGCGTGGGGGGGGCCCATCCATGTGCTCAGTGGTGAACCTGGAAGTGGACCGGATGTACTTCCAGTTGACTTCTGAGGCTGCTGGGGTGTGCATAGGGTGTCTCCCTGTGCCCCCCCCCTCAGCTCAGTAATTGGCCACAAGGGGACCCCAGGTGCCCCTCCAGACCCAGGAGGCATCAGTTGCTGAGCTGGGGGGTGGGGTGGGGAGGGAGGACCTGGAAATGGACCGGAAGTGCTTCTAATCACTTCTGGGTCTGCTGCTGGGGAGCCCCCCACACTCCTATGGGATGCTCCAGGCACCCCAGCATCACAGCATTCATAAGCTGCCTGCTACCTAGAGGTATGTAGAAAAAACATTTAAAGCTGTGTCTATGTCCAAATTGCTGAATCTTTCCAAATCTCTCCAATTCAATTCAGAGAGATTAAAGGGTCCTCTGATTCAATTCAGATTCAGAAATTTGGCCACTGAATCAGGCTGAATCTTTGCTGAATCAAATCAGGGACCAAAGCTTCACACAGCCCTCGTAGCTAGGATGCTTTACAGCAAAACACTATACAGATGTACCATGCATGGAATTAGAGTGTAAACATCTAACTTTCATTGTGTCTGAATAGCTGAACTGAAATTAGTGGCAGATGTATATATAAGACTCATAAGTCCCATAGTAGAATTTGACAAGATTTATTTTAAAATGTGTTTGAATGTGCTTCTGGGACTGCAGCATGGTGAGCCAGGTTGCAGCAGTCCCAGCTGGCATGGGGACCAGGGAGGGTCAGCCTGCCAGCCTAGGGCTGCTCTGACCCAGCTCAACGTGCTGCAGAGGGGCTGGCTGGGGCATAGGGTGCTTCAGTGCCAGGCTAGGCAGTGGGCAGCCCCTGCACTGAAGCAGCATTGTGCCCTAGCCAGCCCTGTCAGCCTCTACACGCGTGTTGCTGCAGAATAAAGAACTCCATGATGGGAAAGTACTTGTATTTACAAGCACTACCCTGCTTCAGAGTTAATTAGTTTACTCCATTCTAATAGCACTGCACATGTAGATGCTGAGACATTTACTGCTGAGATAATTAGGCAAATCCACAGTAAACATCTCCTGAAAACATGCTATGTGTCTCTTAAAATGTGACTCTTTAGCACATTTTTAGTGCCACAATCCCAGAGTGAAATCCAGAATCCAATCTTAGGTGGTAAGCTTTTTGTACAGCGTATGGGAGGAAGTGGGCACCCAAGGTTGCAATCCAAAATGCCACTGTGATACCAACATGCTCACTATACAGCTACCTAGAGCTACCAAACAGGATGAGCTTTAAATTCCTCCCCTTGGGGATGCAAGCCGGCATGTCCTGGGATCTACAGCCCTGAAACCTCTCCTTAATGTAGGCAAACTATGCCTTTCTCTCTGAAGAAATGAGGGCACATTTTGGTGGTAGTATCCTCTATTTGTTTAATAGTTAGAACACTTGGCCAGGAAGTGGGAGACCTAATATCTAGGCCTTCTGCAGCCCAAAGGGATTCAGACCCACATTTCCCACCTCCCAGTAGAATGTCCTAGCCTCCAGTCTATAGATTATTTTAGACCATCTCACCACTCCTGTTGAAGCTGTACTAGCAAAACATGATTGGGCAAAAAGAAAGAGCAAAAGAGGGAGCATGATTCTGTAGTCTGGTGCTTAAGACACTCACCTGGATTTTCAATCCTACTTCGAGGGGTATTAAAATGTAAAATATACCAATTTTGATGGGGACTGATTGGAACTGATTCTTATATAAGAGCTGGGCACTCAATTACTCAGGCCTGGGACAGTTTGAGGCATATGCAGACATGTAACTCTAGATACCTAGGGAACTACAAGGCAAAAGAAAATATAAAAAAAGAAAAAGTCATATATAGAGTTTGGGCATATTGAGTGTCAGGCTGCAGCTCAGATGAGATTTTCAGGACTGTAATCCAGCCTGCAAAGCCAGGACATTGGTAGCAGGGTGCAACAGGGGCAATTGGTGGTACTTTAGTGGTAAGGCTAGAAACAGTAGTCTGCCTTTGAGGCAAGCTGTGCTAATTTGTCCCCCTGCTCCTAAAAGGTTGGTGACTATATCTGCAGCAGAATGGGGATTTTAAGCCAAATACCCGCATTATGGAGAGAGCTCTCATCTCCCAAATTTATGTGGGGCCATTCTTTAGCTCTCCTGTTGAAACTGGAAAGTAAAGAAGGAAAGATCAAGAAACCAGAAGAAGAGCATGCAAGAGACAGTCTGACTGTAGCCAGATGAGAAAGTTTTGGAAAGTGGAAGATCTGGGTTTTGTCCCTGCTGTCAGAACTATTTATGTATTTCACATTTCATTGGTTAAAAAGCCTGCCAAGAAGGACCAGAACTGTAGGGTGCCCATACATGCACTCAGTGGGAGGAGGTGCAGGATGTTTTAATTACAGTGATTCCTGGAGAGCCGTTCTGAATGCAGACAGAAGTGTAGCTCCGAGCTGTAATGATTTTTGCAAAGCGTTCTGAGTTACAACGTTACTCTGGACAAAACAGAAGTCCACTGTTGGTTCCAAGAGGAGGGGAATATAGCAGCCAGCTTGGAGCGTGTAGCCAGGTTCCCACAGCCATGGCCAGGGCTCTCTGCCAGTGCTCACTGTTTTCAGAAAGGAAGGGGGGAAAGGCAGTGGTGGGAGCTCATTCTTGGGGCTCCCCAGCCTGTGCTGAAGAGTGGGGTGAGTGAATTGGAGCCCCTCCCTCACCCCCAGACTGAATTCCTTCCATTCCCTTTCCCATCTCTCATTCTGAAAACAGTGACAGGCTGGGAGTTCCTCAGACACAAGTTACAAAAGATGCTACAATTTGAAACATCTTTATCTGATACCGCATGCAATGAAGGTTAAGATTTTCACCTGACTGGCCATTTTTGGAGCTATCTGTAGCTATGCACTTGTGTTTGGTCACAGCTATAGACTGCTTTCTATGGCCATATTGGGTGAAAATTGTCACTTCAGCCTGTACCCTTTAATTAAAATGCTGCAGTGTCACATGTGTTAAGTCCCTTCAGGTTTAAAAACAGCTGCAGGATGCTTTAACTATAGCTCATTCAACAAGATTTAATTAAAGTGTCCCAGCAGCCAGTTTTAAACCCACAGGGGCTGATACATGTGACATTGTGGTGATGATAGATCATTCTAATTAGAACTCATTGGAGCATGTATATAGTCACCCTTTTTTGGATTTGGCTGCACTTGAAAATAAGTCTGGAACGTGCCAGCAGTGGATTTACAGACTTGCTCTACACAGTACAACCACCTAGTAAATGTTCATACACATTTAGGAACAATTTATGGAAATGTAAAAATGGTGACACTTTGAAATATTTTCTTATGCCATTACAATACCTACACATACGTTAGGGGCAGGCAAAATATGGCCCGTGGGCCAGATTCTATCTGGCCAGTGGGGCCCCTAAAAAATTTAGAAAATGTATATTTATCTGCTCCTGGTTGCTTGTCAAAGATGACAGAAGACAGCGGCAGTAGGACCCAGGGGAAGCCAGCAGGACTCAGTAGCAAGGCAAGCCAGGACCTCCCCACTACCAGACCCCTCCCACCTCTGTTCCCCCCAACCAGAAGCATCTGCCTACTGCAGCTGTCATGGCTTCCCTGCATGTCTGCTCCAGCTCCACATGGGCCCTGGCTGCATGAGGGAGGGAGAGACTCTGTGTGTGTGTGTGTGTGTGTGTGTGTGTGTGTGTGTGTGCGCGCGCGCATACAGTAAGGGAGGGAGGGAGACAGAGTGTGTATGTAAGTTCACAGGGTGAGTCCCACACCCACACCCCACCATACACATGCACTGCCATACACGCAGGTCCTTGGAACCATCCACACACACACCCACATGCTCCCTCACCCCATGCTCACACCCCCCACACCCATACCCTCCCCCACACCCTGCAGGCCCACACACTCACAGCCTCCCACAAACCTATACCCACCCCCCCATGCCCCCATACCCCCACAATGTACAAGAGTAAGAATTCATTTAAAGTTATTGTGCAATCACCTCTGTGTACACTACACAAACGCATGTAAATCAGGACAAAAATATTTTTTGAAATCAAATTAATGAATGTTGTAGATGTTTAATTTTTAGACTATAATTTGGTATTTTTCTGGTTCTGAGATGGCAAAACCCCTTGCTGAAAGGAGTACTTTTGGGGGCAGGGGGAGGGCCTTCTGGCTGCAAAGGTCAGGGATTAGGGGGTGAGACTTCTGATCACAAGATGGTGGCCAGGGGATGGGGTACCTGTCAAAGGCTGGGGCTAGCAATATGCTCCTGAACAGCTTGCCTAAACTTGGTAAGCGAACCTCCACCTGAAATAATTGCCCACCCCTGACATGTATGCATAATAGTCATCTCATTAATTTTTTTAGAAAACATGGTTTAGGTTCTTTATACTAATTCCCCAAGGTTTCTGAGGTGCTGGTTAGAGTTGCTTCATACATTTGATCTTTCCTCCACAGTAATGTGGTGTAAAAACTTAGAAAAAAGTAAATTGACACCAAGGACTATTAAAAAGGAACACCAAGACTAATGATTGAACCATGAGCACAGGCAATACTGAGAACTGCAAGACAATGAAAACGGTAAGTAGCATGTTACCATGTTGTTTAGTGCTGTTGAAGCCAAGGTCTTCTATATGGATGCTTCTTGGCTTCAATGAACCATTAGCCATTACAATTTTGAGGGTTAACATCTCTTTTTAGTGTGGGAGGGAGGGATGGAGAGTAAGTTGAAAAGTTTTGAAACAACTCCTGGAAGTTAAAGAAAGTCAGAGTATTTCCACTCACCTATTTTATTACTATTGTTTGTTTGGCTAAGCAGAGACATTAAAAATAAGCTGGTATAAGTGATTGGAAGCTGGTCTAAACTGGTAACAGAACAGAAGTTCAGTGCACATAGACTGATTTTAAAATGGTTGAACCCAGTCTAAGATAGATCTGGATAGACATAGTATCAGATTTAATCAGTTTAGGATAGACAGGTCTATTGAACTTCTGTCCCAGATACTCTGTTGACTCAAGTTCGGTCACAGTTCCCCAACATCCCAAGATGCTTTGTGGCTCCCCTGATAACTTGTCTTTATAGGACAGAGGGCTAGTCTCAGTCAGTGCTCACCTGTTCTGGGTGAGTGTCAGGCTAACCCCCACCCCTGGGCTGTCACAGAGCAGAGGCAGCAAAGTTACTCAGCCCTATGTCCTGCCTGCACCTGTCAGGTAGGCCAGGAGGGAGGCCCTGCCCCCACCTGTCTCCACCCTCCAGCCAGCATAGCTGGGTGCTCCCATGGAGCAGGGGGTTCTGTTTCCCCTACCCTCTACCCCCCCAGTTCCTGGCCCAGTGGACAGCTACATGGGTTCAAGCCATGGCTACTGTCTGCAGCTGCCAGGTGACTGGGAGGAGGAGTGAGGGAATGGAGCCCCTTGTTGCCTGGACTTCCCCACTGGGCTGGCTTAGGGCCAGGGTTACAAGTCAGGGGCTCCACTCCTCCAACCCTCCCCACCCACAGCTGCAGGCAGGAGCGCCTCCCAGGCCAGCAATCAGGGGCAGGGGGTGAAGCAGAGCCCACCCCGCCCCAGCACATGATCCCCCCAGATTGCTGCCTTGGGTCTGGGGAGGGACCAGGCTGGATCTGTGTAGCAGGGGGCTCCACACTCCCATCCCTACCTGCCCCCGGTTCCCAGCATAGTGGAGAGCTGCATGGGTCCAAGTCACAGCTCCTGTCTGTAGCTGTCAGCAGCAGCTGCTGTGTGAGGGCGGTTGGGGAGTGGAGTCTCCAGCTGTGTGGCCCCAGCTGAAAGCCAACACAGCAGTGGGAAAAGGGGGGATGCTTGTAGCAGGGGGCTCCGTTCTGTCCCCCACAACCACCTGACAGCTGCAGACAGGAGCCACAGCTTAGACTCACACACCTTCTGCCACACCAGAAGCCAGGGGCACAGGGGGAGGAGTGGACCCCCCACCACCATGCAGACCTGGCCTGGGCCCTCCCCAGACCCAAGTCAGCAAGCTGGCAGGAGCTGTGTGGTGGGGGCTCTGCTTCTCCCCCTGCTCCCAGTCCCTGGGCCACTGGACAGCCACATGGCCCCAGCCTACCCAGGCCCCAAGACAGCATAGCTGGGGCGGGGACAGAGACCGTGTAGTGGGGGGGTTCTGTTCCAGCTCCCCTCCCCGCCCCAGCTACTGCTGATCCCACCCACCCCCCCCAATCAAACAGCAAACATGAGTTATTTTCATTCCTGCACTAATCTAGGGCATTTAGAAAAAGTCACAAAAGTTGGTGTGAATCGGCTTTGGACTTTTTGAACATCTATACTTAGACTTAGGCACAAGAATTGTGCTTTGCACAATATGAGATACAAATAGAAAGCAGTTCCTGTTTCAGAAAGTAAACACCAGTTTATATGTAATGTGATTTGTTATTTGTGAAATTCTCAGATATGAAGATGAGGGGGACCCTGTTAATACCAATGCTGAAGTATCTGGAATACCCTGCAGTTGACTTCACACCCCAGAGGTCTGCCCTTGATAGTTCTGTGTAATTATCTCTTGGCTTATGGGAGCATGCCTTGTCTTGCATAATCCTAGAGACTCTATCAGGAATAAATATGTGGAATTTAGACAAAGGAGCTGATGAGGTGAATTAAACTTCAAACTGCCAAAGTGGTAAATTTCAAAGTCTTAGCACATTTTTACAAATTTTGGCAGACGGACATCATTAATGTTTCAAAAGATCTTTTGATCTCCCTTCATTGCTTTTTGGCAGTAGTTCTCTCCCTGTAGCTTTCCAACATAACATGTCTTATTACTGGGCAGAAGATGTGATTTCTTGTTGGATGGGAATTTTTTTTCTCTAATGAGTTACAAAATAAAACAGAAAACAGTTGTAAACAAGACTTACAACATGGACACCAGGTTAGTGCAACAATCAATCTTTTCCTGTAAACATCTAGCCCTCTTGAGAATTATCATCTTTATAAACTTCTGCCTTGTTAACTGAGTACTTGCTACTCTTTTGCTCTAAGTGCAAGTTGAATATTATACCTTTCTAAAGTCTTTCAGGCAGGAAGATCTAGGTTATGGCAATATGTTAAAGTCGTGTAGTCAGTAAATTAAATTAATTAATTTTATTTCTGAGGGTTTGGCAGCTCGTTCTATGTTGGCATTCCTTGCACTTGAGCACATATCTTACAAGAATCTCAATATTTAAATTTGATTTACCATTATAAAATATTTTTATTATTGTTGTTATTATTATTTTTTGATTGTATTGTTATCAATTTTTAAAGTTGATTTTACCTACAAGTACCCTGCTTTGGAAAGGTGTGTCGCAAGATATTAGACTTAATTTAAGAAAAATAAAGGGGATATAAATTCTCATTCATAAGTAAACCCTCCCATAGCCCTGTTAGAGATGTTGTCTGCTCTGGGCACTTGTATCCAGTAGCTTCTTGCCCTGTCTCCTGAAGCATCTGACATTTATTATCTTATCTGGTTAAGATATTTTAGTAATAGTTTGTTATTTTCCCTGAAAAGTAAATATTGTAGGCAACTAAAACAAGGAGGAAAGTCAGCATGTAAAATTCACAGTACTGTGTTGGCAATATGAAAGACAAAAACATTTAAATTTAACATTCTTAAATTTAATGTTTCAATTTTTAATTATAAAATTCAAACATTACCTTCATTGGCTAAAAAAATCTAAAAGATGAAAATCACGTGAAAGGTTTTATTTAACCTGAAATAAAAATTGTTCTGCTTTTTCATCCGAGTGAGAAAGCCTAAAACCTGTTGGGATGACCTGAAATAATTTTTTCATTATAATTATTTGGTTTGGCATTTGCACAGCTGCACTGATTACTGTCAGAGAAATGGTACTGGCTTAGATTATCTGAGATGCTAAGGAAATTCCAAAAATACAGGTTTCCAAACCCTCCAACTCCCAAATACTTCACAGTATTAACAATAACAACAGCACTTATTTAAATACCTCTTTTATTTAGAGGCATTCACATGCAGAAAGTGAAAATGTTAGGGATCGTACTTTCTGTAAAACATTCTGTCTCTTTATGTAATGGGCTAAAATTTGCATAGCCAGACAAGGAGCACCCTGCTTTCAGTTTAATGAAACAGGATACAATGATTGCAGATTAGTTCACTGATTATTCCCAAGACAGATCAGATTTGTTAAAGCAAAAATAAGGACTAATCTATTCCCACATTAAGACTTGGCAGTTCCTTTGTAATTGAGACCTAAATATCTTAAAAATCAACTTGTGAGAAATAAGCCTTGGTATTACAGATGACTGGGTCAGCCTGCATGTGAAGTCTGTAGACATTAAGGACCAAATCCTCCACATTTTGCCCTTAAACTAATTCCTTTGCTTTCCATGGCATTATTCATGTAAGATTTACCCATGAGTAAAATTATACAATTGGGACTTGTGTTATATAGTGGATCAGTGGGTCACATTCCCAGCTGGTCTAAATTGATACAAATGGACCTACATCCATTTACTCCAGCATTTTTACAATGGATAGTTTTAGATTAACCTGATGAATATATAATGTAGGAAATATGAAAATGTGATTCTATTTAGATAAAAAGACTTCATGTTAACATATGGGTAACTACCAGCAGGTTGATCCTGCATGCACTGTTCACTTGGAACCATCATTAGCATCAGTAGGAATTCCTTGTGCAGGGCACAGTCAGCCTTATCAGAGCACTTGAAAAATCAAGCTTTTAAGGCCAAATGCTGACAACCTGAAAGACTGCGTAATGATGTGCTAGATCAGTGACTGAAGAAATGACATAATGGTTCCTTTACTATATGAGTTCAATGAAGGAGCAGGAGATCATATACCACAGTATATCAAGTCAAGAAATATTTAAATACATTTTAGTTTATAGATCAATGGTCTGATAAACCATAATGGAGCTTGCTGAGCCATTATGATCTAATAGGGATAATGCAAGTTCTGTTCATCTATTAGAGTGCAAGAGCTGCAGTGGAGCTGCAGTGGTCTACTGTGTCAAGGACTATATAGAGCATTTTTAATTAACAGCTCCACTCATTAGTCTAGATTAATTCAGAGGATCCATTAAGATCTAGTGAGTCAAAAAGGGTGTCATGCCATGAGCCCATAAAGCTTTAAGAAGTTACTACCCAGTCATGACGCCATATTATAGACTTAACTGTCAGCAAAATTGCACCTGTAAAGACAAAACTAGCTCTGAGTATTTCAAGTGCAAGAAAATACCTTACATCTTACAGCCATTATGTTCCCAGTAATACAATTAAACAGATAGGGCCTAAACTAAATTTTTTACTCCAAATCTTCTAAACATACCATGTCTGTTAATTTTCACTGTATAACGACATTATAATATTTTGTCAGCACTGACCTAGAAAGACTATTAGAAAGACTGTAAGAATTAAGTATTGTAGGAGCCAATCTTCTTGTTAATCCCAGATCCAGCAAATCATCACAATACAATGTTCAAATGCAATAGGAATGAAAAGAAAAATCTCCAAAGCATTTAGAAATCTTAAAATATTTAAAAAAATGGGATGGTTGTGAAAAGATTTATATTTCCTCTCTAAGAGCTTAATAGGAGACTAAGACTTATATATGTCTAAATACCTTCAATTGATTTGTTAACTACTATCAAGCTCCAGAAAATGCATCCTTTTATGCTGAGATTACTCATGTGAGTAAATCAGCTATATCTGGTCCTTAAATGTACTTAAGCAGCAAACCTGCTCAAGGGTTACATATTTCTGTATAAGAAAGGTGTACCATATTTAGCAGAGAGACAGGGACTATGTACTGTATATGAATGCATAAGTACTTTTATGGAGTGTATCTCCTTCCTGAGTGGCTTCAGGGAACTTAAAACCACACTTCCCTATCTTATGGTTGTGGATATTTCACATAAAATGTAGCACATATAATAATTTTCTTAACAGAAGGATCTACTCATGCATCTGAACTGATGTTCTTCTTGCAAGAAAAAGGCAGTACCTTGGAAAAAAATTGGTTAAGAGCTCTCTACAGTAATATATGATGTACATACAAAACAGACAGCCTGAGAAGACAGTACATTTTCTCTTTCTATTGATAGGGGTTTTCTTTGTTTGTTTGTTTTGCTTTGCTTTTGTTTTTCTGTATTTTGGCACAAATAAGAAAAAAAAATCACTTAGCATACTGCAAAATAGATTTGCATATTAAATGAAATGAGCAAGCCCTGGATGCTCATCTGTCTTACAGAAAGAGACATTTTATTACTATGGCTCAGATTTTTGCCAAAGGTGAAAAATTAATTTATACATCACAGACAATGGCAAAGGAAGAAAGAGGTAGAAGTCAAAATTGAAGCTTCACTGGTGCAGTGTATTTTCATGACCTATTCTTTACCTAAGTGATCAACAGTACTCACTCACAGGACCATATCCAAAGCCCAGGACAGTCTTTCCCTTGACTTCATGGACTTTGGATCAGGTCCATACTTAGTAGATTGGAAATCAGAGTGCATTTGAGCATTGAAAGAGTTTGTACACTGTTCCTAAAGAAAAAAAAAGTACCTGGCAGGGAGTGAAAGTCACCTTGTTTCATTATGGCCTCTATTCATGTTTATCTTCCCTCACGTAGAGAGGAGAAGGATGGGGGTAGTTGTTGTTAGTTATTAAATGCTGTACCAAGGCTTTCCATTACCTTATTCAGTGAAGCAGAGATAAAAATATGTGTGTAAATGCAATAAGATATGTTAAATATAAACACGTTACATTAAAATGGCATTCAAGTTAATGTTACATGTATTTACACATATGTTCTGGATATGAAGCATGTATTTTGCAGTACATATAGATAATATTTTATAAAAGAAAGTGATGATTTAGGATGTATGATAAGTCTTTACTGTCTTTTAACCCCAATAAGAGATGTACTAATGATCCCAAGTCTCTGAATATCTCAGTCTTCAGATTATGGAGGGGAACCCTCCCCTGCTCACCACCAAAAACCCTGCAGAAAAGCCCACCCCTACAAATGCATTTCTCTCTTTTCCCCCAATAGGATACATGGAAATCCCCAATGGTCTCAGCAAATGGACACAAATGTATTTGAAGCAGTTACAAAAGAGGAATGTTTCAAAAGGTCAGCAGCTGTTACATTCTAATTACTACATGTGGACAAGCCTGGAATTATTCAAATGTACCAAAACTGCTCCAACCTTAACCTTGGCTGAAGCTATATTAAAGTAGCTTTTTCAAGAATCAGTTTTTCTACATTTGTGTAGTTCCAGCTTGTCAACATGTAAGAATTAGAATGCAATGTCTACTTCCCTTTTAAAGGGTTCCCCCATTTGAAAAGGCTCCAAATGCACCGTGTCCATATCCTAAGATACCATGTCCTATTTAGGACCGGGGGTTTAGGTTGTAGCCGTGTTGGTCTAAGGACATAGGCAGACAAGGTTCCTTGGGTGAATTTGATATTTTTTATTAGACCAACCCAAATGGTTGGAGAATAGTTATTAAGCAAGCTTTCGGGTTCAAAAACCCTTCGTCAGGCTAAGGAAGCTGCAGCAGTTGGTGTGTGCTCTTCCTGGATGGAATGAAAAGTAAACAAGCCAGGGGCTGGGCTGGGCTGGGGAGTCAGTTGCCAGGCAGATTATAATGTATTTAGGACCAGTGTCACAGCTGAGCCAAGTGTATATGATCTATTATGGTTCCATGTGGTAAAAAAGACTAATTATTTTGTTTTGTACACTTGATTTCACCTGCTCTTTTTACTTTCATTAATGGTATGTTTAACTAAAGATAAGTTTAACTGTAAAAACAATAGAACAAGCTGCCTAGAGGCGTTGTGGAATCTCCTGCAATCGCTGTTTTCAAGTAGAGGCTGGATGGGCATCTGTATGAAACAGATTAGGAGCAGGGCATCCTCAGAGTGCAGGGGGTTCAACACAATGACACTTGAGATCTCTCCCAACAGTACAATTCAATAAATACAACCTCACCTGATATGCAAGCTAATTTAATAATGTTTCCCAGATCTCAGTTTATTTTTTTATTTAAACTTGAAAACACCAAATACTTGAGTTTTAAGCCAAATGAAAACTATGATTAGCCATGAATAACTATAAAATGCAACTAAAAACAGGAAATAAATCAATGCATGACAAACTAAGAATATATTTTTCATGAACAGAAAAAAGTGATTAAAAAGCATTTAATATATATTTTGATTTTTTGCTTCACAGGAAAGACACTTTTGTAGAACCTATGCAATATTCATCTACCTAAGATTTCAATCTCTCGTAGTAAAGACACCTTTGCATCTATGTCGTTTTCCTGAAATCTGTGCAATACAGCAGGAGTACAGATATTTATGTTTGTGGATCCTGATACAGGATTGTGCTGAAAGCTTCTTTAACTCCAATTGCTTTTCCATTGTTTTCAGTGGTTAAATCTGATTGTAAGACCTCAGGCTTGTTAAAGTGCAAAATATGCCAATTGCCCCTCTTAAAAACTTTGTTAGGAAGTCAATGCACTTGGCATGTCGCAGAAAATACACATGCTTCAGTTCTTCAAAAACTTAAATGAGTAACATAGGCTAGGTCTTCACCATAGGATTTACTACAATCTGCTAAAACATCTTTAAACCTCTGTGTGGGACCAGCTGCAACCCCAAGTGAATTACTTAATCTTTCTATATGTCAATTCTAAAGGGATATTAATACTTTTCTTCTCACATCCAATATTAATTTTTATATTCATACTGGAAATGTAGTTCAGTAGGAACCCCTCTCATTATGTGTTTGTAAAGACTGACTACAGTTACCTCTCAGTGTTACTGGAATGTTAACAACAATGATTTGCAGTAGTGTAAACTAAGGCTAAAAACAGATGTCGGGTTAAGTTGGGGCTGATTTGACTCCCGTTAAAACAGGCATTGGACATCATTGACACATACAGCTTGAATGGTAATTAACTCAAATTAGCCAAAGTATTAATATGGATACTTCACGGGTAGTTAACATGGGAGAATCGGGTTAGCTATCTGTAGGATCCCAGGAGAAATGGCTTTGTCCAGGGAGAAATCCAACATCTATTTTCAGCCTAAGACTAAACACAAAGTAAGTGATTTATACAAGTTTAACTTAAAGCAGAATCTGGCTGTTTTTAATACCTCCTCCTGAAACAGACTAAAATGGGCCATTGGAAAAAATGTTTCCAAAATGGTGGGTGCATGCATTTATGACAGAGTGGGAAGTAGACAACATTAAGCTCAGAGATGACATCCTAACATCAGAGGACACCTATACAAGGAGGCTCCAATGCACTGTAATTACTGTGTTCCATAAGTCTCCTGCATCTTGTATATCAACATGGGGTTATTTGACCCCAGCAGTCTTTCCTACCCAGTTCATACAAGGTTTCTTCTAGCCCTAAATTTCCATGAATCTGTGTGAATCCCTGCACTTAAAAATGGTGGCAGGAGTTCTTGAACTGAAGCTCATCGAGTGAGATTTAGTTCAAGTGGCCCCGCTGCCATTTTAAAGTGTGGGGATGCTGATACAGGAGACATGGCAGCACTTTAATTAGGGGAGGCTCTTGGAGCTGCTCTAATTAAAGCACCACCTTCCCCACTGCTGGAGCACATGTAAAAATGCCCAGGAACAATAGAAGGAAGCAAAGATCATAGCATCATAGGAAGGTAGGGATGGTAGGAAACTCACAAGGTCATCTAGTCCAGTCCCTCGCTCAAGGCATGATTATCCTAAACTAAAACATCACAGCCAGTAACTGTCTAACCTGCTCTTGATAATTTCCAAGAATGGAAATTCCACAATTTCTCTTTGTAGCCTGTTTCAATGCTTAGTCAACCTCAGTCAGAAAGTTTCTCCTAATCACCAAACCAAACTTTCTCTGTTGCATCTTGAGGGCATTGCTCCTAGTCCTGCTGCTACATCCCTTCTGGAATTGTGCTTCATGTATTTGAAGACCATTATCAAATCCCCCCCAGTCTTCTCTTCTCCATACTAAATAACCCTACATCTTTCAGCCTTTCTTTATAAGCCTTGCTTCCCAAGCCACTAACCTTTTTTTGTAACTCTGTGCTGGACTCTTTCCAGTCTTGTCACATTCTTCTTGAAGTGTGAGGCCCAGAACTGGACACAGTGTTCCAGTGTTCCCACCAGTGCTGAACAGAGTGGAAGAATCACTTTCCTTTGTAAGTCACATGCTGTTGATACAATGCAGGATGCTGTTGGCCTTTTCTATTGTTTTTTTTTTTTTTGGTAACACAAGCATGCTGTTGGCTCATATTCAGCGTATTGTCTATGTAACAGGGGGCCTTCTTGGGACTGATCTACTAATGCCCCGCCCAGCTGTTTCTGGTCCAACCACCCACCTTCTCTCCTGCCATGCCTTGATGACAATTAATTAAGATGTTAATTAGGCGGTCGGCTGCCCATTTCTTGAACCAATGCCAGGGGGTATTATCTGCAGCTCCGTTCCAAACTAAGAGGTCTGCAAAAGATGATTATGTTCAAGCAAAAGTATGTGAATACCCACACTTACAATCCAAAGGTGTCTGCACCTCCATTCAGAAATTTTTAGGGGTCCACAAATGACAAAAGTTTGAAAACCACTAGTCTAGCGTAACTCCTAGGTCCTTCTCTGCAGTACTGCAGCCTAGCCAATCATTCCCCAGTCTGTATTTGTGCATGAAAGACAAAGGCTTTTCACTTGCCTTTGTTGAATCTCATTTGATTGATTATTGACCATTTTCTCCAGTCTATCCAGATCATTCTGGATCCTAACCTTGCCCTCCAATGTGTCTGTAACTCACTAACTGGTATCATCTGCAAATTTGCTAAGGGTGCACACAATCCCATCATCCTTATTGTTATGGATATTTTATGTCCCTAATAGAAGATTCCAAAGCACTCAGATCACTGAAGGGGGGAGGGGGGAGAGACTCCAACAGACAGTCTGAGTGTTTCACACACAAAACTGCCTCACTACTAAAACTATGAGAGGAGAGATAAATTTTTCTGAAGGGAGAAGAAAAAGCTAGAGTTGTATTGTACTCATCAAAGGGAAGGAAGAAGCAAATGAATCAGAAATCAAAGATTGAATATCATCAGTCTTGCTGACAAAGCAATCAGCAATCCCCTCACAGCAAGTGCAGGGGTTTGTTGAACAAAGCAAAGGGATTTAAAAGTCTTGAATAAAAATAGGGTCTTTCCATTTATAAACTTAGACACATAATTTTAGAACAACGTTTTGATTTAGCAGCTGTAAAGAATCACTGCATTAAAAATATATAGATCCCAATTTTGTGATGTACAATTATTAATGACTTTCTCCAAACCAGCTCCCAGCCCCCTCTGTAATTCTCTTAGGAAAGCATTAGATGAGGGCATTTTCACTTTAGTTGAAAATCAATGACACTTCAATGAAGCATGCATCTCCAAAATATTATGCAATTGAGAACCATGCCGTTCTGCAAGTAAGACAGGAGTCCAACATATGACAAGTAGCAGTGCTGAGTTAGCAGCAGAGACTGAAAGAACCCAGACCAACAGCCTCAAAAACATAGGGTCCAATCCTACTCTATCTGAAGTCATAGAACAAATCCCTCAATTTCCTTATGCAGTAAGCAGCTTGAAACATCAGACTGGAAAAAAAGTGATACCTGACAACAAGCAGCTAAGCAGCATCATTTTCTAGTTCCTTTTTAAAGTGTATTTTGCAGGCTTATCAATTCTCCCTCATTATCCTAGCTACTGTATGTATAATACTGTATGTATAATAATGGAGTGGCAGAGTTTAAGTTTTGGATTAGTAATAGCAGTCAGGAGACCAGGATTTTATGATTAGCCCTACTACCACTGACTTGCTCTCTGCTCACAGAGTCCCTTCATCTTTCTTTGTCCCCCCTACCATTCCCCCCCACCCTTGTCTGCCTTGTTTATTTGACTGTAGCCTATTTGCTCTCTTATGCATTTGTACAGAGCACCTAAAGGCTCTGATCTTTGCTGGGTTCTGCTGTGAGATAAATAATTAATAATGGTAAGCACATAACAATATTGAAGATGACAGGTTTGAAGAGGGAAGAAATGCAAGAATGAAACTATTTGAACCAGTAGGCAAAGAACTCATTTCCATGAGAGGGCAGGGAAGCAATGCAAAGTTTGCACTTCTGGAAATAGAAATTACAAAATTTGTGTTCTGTAATGCTAAGGACTAAGGACTCAAAATAACAACAGTAAATTGCCAGGAAAAATAAACAAACAAATGCAGCAGTAGCAACAAGAAAAATCCAGACTTTGTCCTATTGAAACATATGAGCAAATGTGGTTATTCTTACTTCTCTACTCCTTGAATTTTGGCTGCAGTAATGGAGAAAGACAAGAAATCAGCTGAGACTGCTTTCAGGAAATGGCAAATTATCTGCTGGCTAAAGCCAAGTTTCTGTTAAATATCTCATGTTATCCTAGGTACCAGTCATATAAACTCTTATCAGCAAAACTTTTTCTTTTTTATAATAAGGAACATGTATTAAAAAGGCCAAAAAGGAATTTCTAATGAGAAAGGATGTGCCTGCTTTTTGGGAAATTAACTGCTCCAGTGAATTGCGAAGATAAAGCAGAGGAAATTATCCTCATAATTTGACTGTTGTGATTTGATTAGAGATGGGCTTGAGCTGTTCAGTTCACAGCCAGATTCAAAACTCCCCTAGATTGGGGGCATTTGGACCTTGAGTTTTGATTTGGACTCATCTCTTTGTAATCAGGCTAATGTGAAGATCAGATACAAGTTAAAACTCCAGGGATCTGTTCATCTGCATCTATTTATTTGCCACAGGATATATGCAACTGCCACTGACTTAATAGTAGTTACCCAAATTCTTACCCACCATGCTTGTGCCTGCCCGCCCACCCACTGCCTCCCTCCCTCACTCCAGCTGCCCCCTCCACCACTTATTTTCTGCTCCAGCTTTGGTCCCTCTAGCCTTGATCTGGCCTGGCCAGGAGTTGCTGCAGTTTCTCCCTGGCTGGGCTGGGCTGAGACACCACTGCTACTAACTGCCCAGTGCCCAAAACAGAGCTGCAACAGAAGGTAAGGTCTTCTGACCCCAAGAGGTGGGCAGGCATGGGGGACAGGAGGCAGGGGCCTGACACAGATGGGGGGGACAAAAGGTGCGGGGGTAGGTTGCAGGAGGAACAGGGTGTGAGAGAGGGAGCAGGGGGCAGGCACAGGGGGCACGGGGTAGGGGAGAGGCTGCAGGGGGAACAGGGTGTGAGAGAGGATACTGGGTGGGGGCAGGCTGCAGTGGGGAGCAAGGGGATAGGAGGCAGGGAGTTGGGGGCAGTCACAGGCATAGGCACAAGGAGCAGGGGACAGGCACAAGCATGGAGTGGCAGATGGCAGGGGGGCACATAGAGGGGGGAGTCATGGTTGGGTTAGGTACAGGCAGGGGAGAAATGAGGGGTGGGGGGCAGGGGTCCAGCCCCTTACCCCTGCCATTGCTTTCCATGCCACAGCAGTGGGGGGCAAGGGGTGTATTTCAGACAAACTTTCACTAATTAGCTTCTATACAAGGAAAATTATAACAAATTTTGCATAGAATCTAATTTTGGGGTGTGTCATCTTAAATTCAAAGTTGTCTTGGGTTTGGGTAAACACGATTATTAATTGTACCCTGGGGAGGGAGAACAAGGGAGGCTCATTACGCAGGATACTTAGTATGTGTTCTCTCTATGGGATGCTATGTGGTACAGGCAGTTCTCGACTTACAGCGTTTCGAGTTACAATGTTTCGCACTTGCAACGTTTATAAATTGACACCCTGTTTCAACTTTACAATGCCAGTTTCGACTTACAATGCTTGATCCAATGCGATGCCACGCCAGCGAATAAGTTTGCTGTGTCGCTCATCTCCCTGGAGAACATCTGTCCAAACTTGCTTGGACACTTGCTTTAAGAAAGCAGACAAGACTCCAGAAAAACCTGCATCCACGACTCCTGAGAAGACTCCAGCCAAGAACCCCCCAAAAAGTCCAAGCAAGAGCCCTTCAAAAAGTCCAGCAAAGTCACCTCAAAGAAGTCTTTCCAAATCAATATGATTGCTATTTACAATATAAATATATTAATGTAGCTATATTACTCATTTATAATTGATCAAGTACAAAATTCTGGGGTATTTTTGGTGAAAATAGGGTATCAGGTCTTGGTTCAGGAACAAATCCCCCATTTATAACATTGTTTCTTATGAGAAAATTGGTTCTGAGTTACAACGTTTTGACTTAAGACGCAGTTTTCAGGAACCAATTGTGCCGTAAGTCCGAGGACTGCCTCTATTAACATTAGAACATGTTCTAAGCTGTTGCAGGGTAATGTTTGCTACAAACCCTATGTGCACAGCTGGTGCTCCACCTCTAGAGGGCTGGTGAACAAGCCTCCTGGCACGCCATGCTAGAGTAACTTTTTTTCCATATTTTTGACAGCAGCTAAAACAGCAAAACACAAAGGAAAGTGCAGATTGACCAAGGTGAGGTTAAGATGCAGATCTTCCAGTCTCACCTTGACTGATCATTCCATCTGACATTGGATATCCAGGGGCTTCCTGGAGATAAAAAGTGGCAGAATCCAGCAAATTAAGCTAGCTTTCTAATGGCAGAAACCTGAGGAGAGCATATAGCTGCCCTGACCTGACCACTGTAATCCACAGACACTCTGTGCTCCTGGCCCTAGTGACACACTACTTTGAGGACCATGATGCTGTCATGGGTATCACGCTGGTGCACTTGAAGGAGGCATAGCACAACACCACACAAGCTCAGGGCTGGGGTGCTGAGGGCCCAGTATCAAGTGCCACCTCCTTGATACTGTGCACTACCAGTGAGCTCAGTCTAGTGAAAGCGGCTCATGTTTTGACTATGGGATGATGAACAGGAGTGAGAAAACTTTAGGATGTCCTGTGGCACATTCATGGGTCTGTGCACTGAGCTGCCCCCCTGCTTCAGAGCCAGGCCACTGGGCTTTGGTGCTCCGTATTCTGAGAGATGCACGGTCCTGGTGATTTGGAAGTTGGTGAACACTGACAGCCTCTGTTCCATCACCATCCACTTCACCATGGGGTGGAAAATAGTTAAAATGGCCATATTTGAGGAGCTGGGCCTTGGTTTATCCAGTTTAGGGACCTGGAAGAGGTCACTGCTAGTTTGAATGGATTGGCTTTCCCTAATGTGTGGGGGCACTAATGGGAACCACATACTCATACTGTGCCCTCCCTCACTGTGTTTTGGATTACATACATTGTAAACAGTTCTTTTCAGTTATACTCTATGGATTTGTGGACCACCAGTGGTGCTTCACTAACATCAATGTTGGGTGTTGGGCTGAGTACAACATGTACATGTATTCAGGAACTCCAGCTTCCCGGAGATGATGGAGTAGTGGGTATTTACCCCTGGTGCTCCCAGCATTGATTTGGGTGGCCTAAGCATTCCTCCTTTGATATTTGGGGACTCAGCCTAGCTGCTACTCCTCTGGCTCATGAAGCCATATGCTGGATGGCTGGACCCTAGGAAAGTGTTTTTCAATTTCCAGATGAGCAGCTGCCAGATCATGGCAGAGTACCTTTGGGTGCCTATAGGTGCACTGGAGGTCCCTGGGGGTCTGCCTTGAACTGAGGAACATTCCCAACTTTGTGGCCTCTACCTGCATTCTCCATAACATATGTGAGAAGAGCGGGGAAGCCTTCCTGGAAACCAGGCTGGCTCTGGACAGACCCATGGTGGGGGAAACCTGTGGCACTTTTGATGATGCCTGGGCTGAAGTGACACTCTCAGTCAAGCATCCTGGATAGAACCATCCATCCTGGAAGCATTGGATGACCACTTTTTGGGGCAATGTTTTGCCAGATGAGAGGGAATACAGGAGACCTTTGAGTGAGTGTAAACGCTTCATTTGCTGGATTATGCCTTTAATGTGCTTCTCCAAAACATCAGTAAAGATCTTGCATGCTACCTATTGGGCTTAACCCACCCCTCTGTGGAATGGGGATGCTGAAAGATGTGTAGGAGTTTGAGAGGGCTGGCTGGAAGGGGGAAACTGAGGCATGGGGTCCTGCATTTGGAATCTGTGAGGGCTGGCTGGCTGGTTTGCTAATCTATTCCCTCCTCTCCCATGCTGGGTTGTCTGTCTGCCCCTTTTTCAAGACACTGCTTTGGCTGATATCTCCCTGGCAAGAGTGTCCTGGCAACACAGAGAGGAGCTCATGGAGCTTGCACACAGTGACCTACAAGACATGCCCTATTGCTTCTGTGAGCTCTTGTGTCAGCACTGGCCCTAGAGTGATGGAAGAGAATACCCCATTATGACGCTCACTGGAAAAGTTAGTGATTTCATGGAACATACATGAGGCTTTGGAAACCTTCCTATGCTTGTGTTACAGCTTCATAGCTCTGCCAGACCTAGCAATGAAAGCTAGGAATGATCACATCCTGAACTAGGATCGATTCACCCTCCCCACTGCAAACTCTCCTCTGAAGATGACGCATCATCCTGTGCCCTGCCAGAATGCTCTGAGCCTGCTGTCACCATGACCCTGAGTTGTGAGGGGGACCTGGAAGCCCCAAAAATGACAGTTTTCACTGCCACTCAAAATGGCTGCACCCAGTATCCCTGGGGAGACAGAGGTGGCTACCATGCTGGGATCTAAAGGATCCCAGGATTCCCTAGTGCTGGACCTGTCTGTGCCCCTCCCTCACAGAAGAGCATGTGGGACTGCCACTGGCTGAACAGCAATGCTTTTGGGAGGCAGGGATGCAGAGCAGTGTGGGACAGTTTGTTCTATACTTTTCTCTCTTCTGGTTTATTCCCTCTGCTCATGCTCAGATACACCTTAATACAAGCTTTTGTTTATATGTTTTTGTTTGTTGGTTTCCCCAAAAGTTGTGTATCCTGAGGTGTTGGAGGAGCACAAATCAATTGTGTTTGCTCCATTGAGCAGGCTGATGGTAGCAGAACATGTGTTACTTAATATAATATGGATATACTCTTTGCCTGAAAAGTCCTAAGTTTGTTAAGACATGAGCACACTTAGCTGTTTTACTCCTTGAAAGTGTGAATACTTCTGTTATAAGTGTGTTTAGCACTCACTAAATGTCTCCTGTGAAATGGCTTTAAAAACAATGTTTTTCAAAACTAGGAGTGGGAGATGCAGAGGTAAGGACTGACTAAAGAGAAAGCATGGCTATAAGCAAATCAACATTGAGACCTTTATGGCAACTCTTGTAAACAGTGTGCCACATGGTAGCAATCAAATGACAAGTCCTCAGAGAGTTACAAGAGATTAAAGACGCGTGCCACAGTAGCAAAGCCAAAATTATGGAGATTAAATAATATATTTTGAGACCAGAAAGGACTATTATGATTTATTCTGACCTCGTTTATAACCTTCTATAGAAAATCATCCACTGGGTCCTGCATCAAGCCTGTACTTGTGATTGAATTAAAGCCTATCTTTTAGATATGGCATTCTAAACAATTAAAGACACTGGGGCCAAGAAGATATTATTTGCAAATAATCCACTAGCCAAGCAGAAACTAGTAGCAAAGCAGATGAATTGATCAGGAAAGTGAGAGGGTGAGGTGGAGCAGGAGAAAGCAATAGACAGTAACCACTACAGTGAGTTTCAAGTTAATATATCTGATGTAAGAACAGTTTTATTTCACTCTATCAACAACAAAAAAGCCACCTGGAGAGACATGGAGTACAAACAGGACAGTAATCAACAGGTAAAAAAAATACCAGTCCAGCAGCACCAACAAATTAATGCTACGCTCCTGCCACCATCATCAAAACAGCCGCCTCAAGCCAGTTCCAAACAAACAACAGAAGGGAAAATTGCATCACTAATTCTAGTTCCCACAAGTTCAAAAAGAGTGAATAAAGCACACTATAAACATAAATGCATGCCTGCTAATTAAGTAAAAACTAAAGCAAAAAACCAAAACAATTATCGAGCAAATAAAGGAAGCTAAAATCAGCCCAAACCCTATAAAATCTGGAGAGAAAAAGCAGCTAAAAACATGACTATACCAGACCTCAAAGCACAGCAGCCATCTGTGCCAGTCAGGATCCTGTAATAATGTGACTCCTAATAGCAACATGGATAATAAAAGTAAAAATCTCATGAGCTGCCATGGTTATGTAGTTAAAATAATAAATTTTTTTCGTGGTCCGTGATCTTTGCTTATGGATCATTATAACTCCGCTTAACACTTGAAGGGACACAAAATCTCTCCTTTTAAAAGTAACACCAGTACATATATACGTATCTCAGGCCAAATTCTGCTTTGTGAGTTCTGTTTTGAGGATTTCCTGGAAGAACTCTTCCCCCCTCCAGCTGTGGAGGCAAAACTTCCATAATTGCTATTTGAAAAAATTGGATCACTATAGCTTCCAATCCGGGGAATAACATAAGAGGCAACAGAGGTGGAAGGCAGGGTAGAGTTGTACCTTGTAGACTAACTAAAATAAAAAGTGCAGCGTTTTTCCTTCTGTACTGAGGAAAAAGGAACGGTTCATTCCTCCCTTCTTTGGATTCCCGGCTCCTCCAAAGCTTTGCCTTTTCTTGCTTGGTGAATTGAACATTCATGAGGTAGGGGGAATCTGGAAGAGAAACAGCAGGGGGAACAAAGTGCCTGGCTGGAAAGTTTGTATGGTGTCTGGCTATCCTGACAGGATGGGGCAGAAGCAGAAGAGAAAAAGCTGTCTCAGTCAGAAGTCCCTTCAAGTGCTCACACTTCAAAAGTGCTGAAAAACTGTAAGAGGTTTCAGAAGAGAGAAACAAAACTGTTTCATGATCTAAAATACACATCATACAGTGAAAAGATTAAGGCACTCAATATATCTAGGTTACCAAAAAGAAAGTTAGAGGGGATCAAATTGCCTCTAAAACAAGGAGAAGCTGTCTGATACCTGAAGGCCTCATTAATCGAAAAAGCAAAAGGCATAAGAGCAAATGGTTGGGAGTTAAGGTAGAAACATTCAAACTGGAAATATATATTTTTAACAATAAGGATAATTAATCAGTAGATCAAGTTACCTATGAAAGCCAAAATCTTGGATAACTTTAAAAATATACGCTTAATCTCAAAATGTGGGTTATTGGGTTTGAAGAAGGAAACGCCACAGGAAGCACAGGAAGTGCTATCATCTATGTTAACTATGAATCAGATTAGATTATTATAAAGTTAGCTTTGGCTTTAAAATCCAGGAATAAAAAATCTATCTCCTTTCCTCCTCAGTAGAAAGATCTACTCCCCCCGCCCCCTCCCAGCATATGGTCTCTCTTTGTTTTCTGTGAGGTGAAAAGAAATAAAAAAATCTTCACAAGAAAAACTGAGGGACAGGACAGTTGTGGAGAATGAAGAAATGGAGATATGAAAGAATGATTCAGATGGGGGAAGGTGGTAACAAAAGTGAGTTACAGGGGACGCATGTATATCGGAATAGGGGGGCTGAAAGTCTTTATTTCAAATAGTTATTAAGAACAAAATCTTATATTCTGTCTTGGCAGGCTCTAATTCTGAAAACTACTCTGGCTGTTGGCGTGCATTTATTCATTTTGATGAGTATGTCTGATGGTTATGTTCAGGGCACAGTCGGTTTGGTGCAATGATAACTCCTGGAGAATTCAATCAAGGGAGATGAAACAGTTTGCACCTTTGGCAGAAATCTCAGATTT
>NW_005842119.1:522857-525410 GCF_000455745.1 Alligator sinensis | reverse complement strand
TCCCACTGGCGGATTTCTGAGATTCGTGCGGGTGGAAGGGAGCCTTAATCGGTGACCAGAGCTCCAGCCAAGCTTCCCAGGAGATATACAGATGTAGGCATCCCTTGTGCCCGTACTAGGTCTGCTCTTGGTTAGAGGGATTTCCAATAAGGAGATAGTTGCACCACAGGTCCTCTTTGGGGTGTATTTTCTGCCACCATGTAAAACTTTGTCCCCTGTATGACACTGAAATGTGCACAATCAAGTCATCTAAAAGGCTTAGAGAAACATTTAGTCTCCTAAAAGAGGGCTGCTGTTCCAGCAGTATTGCCCCCCATATATTACTGAGGCTATCAAGGAAGTTCAGGAATATCAATTTCTAATTTTGTCTATTCAAATCATACCATTACCAGTATTGTCAAACTCATCCACTGAACAACCAGGAGTCAGGCTCCCTCAAAATTATAAGTTATTATAAACTCTAATGGCCAGACCTTTCTCTTGACTGCCTGATCTGTAAACCATTAGAAGTCACATTTTCAAGCTTTTCTCTGCAACCATAATGTTTAAAAAGTCCCTTTTTCCAGATCAAGGTGGAGATTTTCCTGTCATCACATGACTCTGGAAGCTAGGGTTTCCAGAGAAAGAGCAAATGGAAAGAATCTCAACATAAAATTACAACGTGGACAATGCTAATTTGTGGGTTTCAGAATGTTTATGCTCAGAGATGCTATATACAGTTATTAGAAGTTGGAAGAGGAGCCCTTGCTTAAATTATATTGTTATCCTTCAGTCAGGCACACTTAGTCTGAACCAGATGCTGGGTAGACCCTCCCTGATATCAGTGGGGCCTGCATGCAGACATAAAGGCTAACCACCCAGATCTGGTTGCAGTGTCAGGGTTTATGTTTATAATCATTAATGATTTTTCTGTGTGTGGATTCAAGTCAGGGGATGAAATTAGAGTTTATAACTTGGGAAGATTGTTCATTTTGTGGGAGGCATGTTAAAGCAATCCTACAGAAAATTATGTTAAGGCAGTGAGTCCCTGTAATTTGTATACAAGCCCAAGTAAGAGCACTGAATCAAGAAAACTTAATTTTGACAGTCCTGATATATAGTCTATTTTGGTTAACCAAAAGGAACACATACATTTTCTACATTAGAGAAATTTCCATTATTTTTCTCTCAGCCATGAAAATCGATTTTGATGTGATTACACTCAGAGGCCGCTTGATGTGCTTCTGACAGTACAAAATGGATAGAAACGGTGGGTGGTGTTGAATTGAGGATACTGTGGTTAGCTGAACTCTGTCACAAACTGAAAATGGTAAGATTAAAGCACACACCATTAGTGTATTGTGCAGGAAAGTGAGCCTTAAGAAAAATGGTGATTACAATATTTTGATGTTGAAGATTGCGAATGATTCAGAAGGCTTTCATCATCTTCTGTTTACTGTAAACACCGCTATTTGTGGAAGTGGGAGTAGGTCGCCAACACTCATCAGATAAAAGTGGCTCTTAATAGTAAACAGTGAGCTATGTGTAAACAGAGGAAGTCATGTAGTGATCAACACTGTATACTAAAGACCAAATTCTTTTCATATTTACCGGGCATGTCTACATGTTTCCCTGACTGTGCAGTACCTGCCGGTTTCAACCCTACTGCACAGTAGCACCGTAGCATCTTGTGTAGACTCACCCACAGTGGAGAAACTCTATTGACTTCAGTGTAACAACTTCAGTTTTTGAAAGTAGAATTTGCCCTTTATTTACATATGTCGGCAAGTTAAATAATTTCTTATGAAATGTCTACTCTTAGCCCATCACAAAAAAAGATTCTCTCCCATCCTGAGAATCTGCATTGCTGAAAGACACTAACTTCTTCAATAATTTTCAAAACTTTTATGATTTACCTAAAATTGATTGTCTTCATAATTCAAATCAATTTTAGGTAAATCATGAAAGTTGTGAAGGCTTGATTCAGTGCTAAGCTATAAGCCTGTTCTTTAAGTCCTGTTGACTTCAAAGTTTAGCGCATACTTAAGAGCTTTGCTGAATCTGTTTCTAACCTCTCTGGACCTGAGTTTCTTGTAAACAAAAGCAGGTAAAATGTAGATCATAAAATTACCTCCCAACTTTACAAAATGAATAGAAATGCATTAAAGTTTGCCAGGTGCTCATTTACTATAGAAGTCAGAGATATCATAGTATCAACTAAAACAAATGTTATCTACTTTCTTTAATGTAGAGTCCTTTTTCTTTATTCATTTTTGTCCTGACAGCTCCCAGTGAAGTCAATGGAAGCCTTTCTAGTGACCATAGTGGGATGTCGTTCAGGCTCATTGACATAACCACAATTCTAGTAAATGTGGTGAGTTTCTTGGCCCTAGTCTTCCCTTTATAAAATCAACAAAGTGTGATTCCCCTCCCCCTCCTTTCCCATCAATAAGCATTCTCAACCCTCTTTTCTCTCCCCAGTAAAACAACTCTTCTTGGCCTTCAGTTACTTACCGTATCTACTTCAGCTCACACACCTCTTCAAATACTCAGAGTGCATACCTGCCATTTTCA
>NW_005842119.1:481681-522826 GCF_000455745.1 Alligator sinensis | reverse complement strand
CAGCAGGAAGATAAGTGGTAGCTATTGTACTTGTGGCATGGTCAAGGGTCCATGTCTTTCTCTTTTTATAAGGCACCAGTTATTCATCTGGGTAATTATATTTGATAAAAATACAAATTTTCTATTTTTATGTATAATATTTTTCCTCAAGACAGAGCAGTGTGAATATTTGCAGCTGTCATTCTTCATGGAACATGTTCCAGTCCTCATATTCATGTAATTGTTTTTGGAAATACTCCAGTTTTTAAAAAATACCTGTGTGATATAGGGGCCTATATCACGTTTCAAAGCACATAAGAGCAGGTATTTAAAAGTAGGTCAGGCACCAAAAGGTAATTTCGGTGTGATTTTCAAAGGTGCCTAGATGCTTAACTCTCATTAAAATTAACAGGAATTATGTACAAGCCATTTTGTATTGCAAACTGTGTTGTTATATATGGTTTTAGTTAAATATGATTATATATTTATGTTTTTTTCTGCTGTGCTGTATGTACCCATGTTTTCTATATTTAAGTATCTTGTTTTCTCTTGCATGCTTGGGTAACCTGCAAACAGTCAGGAAATACAGAACATAGGCAGTTACCTGAAGCAGAAAAGGCCCTTTTGTTTAGGCCTATTGTTTTAGAAACTCCCCTGCATTTACTGTAAACAAGACACCCAGCTTCTTGCCACATAAGCATGGGGAGGGGGGTTAGATCCCTAGCCTAAGTGGCTAACTGGGCAGTGATTTTTTAAAAAATTAATTGGTTAAGAGAGAAAAACTGAAGGCCTGGAAAACCCTGATTGGAAAAGCTTGGGTGATTTCATGCCAGGTATATAGAAACTTCTCAACTGGGACTCAGGGATCTTTCTTCTGGGGCTGCTAAGACCTGAAATGCTGACCTGGGAACAAGAGAAACTGCTCCCCAAAGCGGGCCAGGGGTGTCTCCCCTCCCTGGAGAAGCAAGCTGAAGCTAAGTGAAGAGAAAGCCTCAGGTACAGAGAAAGAAAGTTTGTTTTAGGGCTTGAGACCCCTATTCTCTCCCTCTTCTTTCCCTTTTGTTTTTCTGGGCTTTGAGTGGGATAATACTGTGGTATTAATAACCCCTAGAGTTCCCAGACTCTGACAGATTGCACACCACCAATTTAAAACAATACAACCTTAAGCACCACTAGCAAATTTTATAGTTCAACCTTAGGTACCATTATCAAATTTTTGTCATATAATTATGATAAATCTATAAGCATGTACCACTGACAGGTTGTCTGTATACCACTGGTGGTACCCTTACCATGGATTGGGAACTGCTGCCCTAGACTGTGCTGACCAGGCTTGGAGCCTGGCAGTTTTGGTGGTGTGCTTTGGGCCAGGGTGAGACCTGGCATGCTTTGGGCCAGGGCTGAGAGCCTTGCATGTTTTAGTTGCTGTTGCAACCTGGCTGTGCAGCTGAACTCCAGCTGTATGTCTTGCTGGCAGTTTTGGCCAGAATTAAAAACTCAGCAAATATGAGCCAGGCCTTAAGGCCTTGCGGGGGATGGGGGAAATATTAACCCCTTGGAACAAACTGATCAGAAATGGAGTCCTGGTAGTTATTGGTCAGGATAGGCCTCTGCCCGCTTTGTTGCTTTAACAACTGTTTTGTCTTAGACTAGTTTGTGTGGCTGAACACCCCCCTCCCGCCCCCTGTATTCCAGGTCCTCAGTACAGACTCAGCCTGGGTCCCTTTTGTTGCTTGGCCCAGGCCTTATTGCAGGCTTGGCTTGGCCCTTCTTTCTCCTGCAGTTTTCTGCCCCAGCAGGGCAGGCTGGGGATTGGGACTAGGAATTTTGGGGGTGTGGTATGATGACTAAACTGCAAGTGACCCACTCAAAGCCACAATACAAAAGTGAAGATTAGCTCCCTATAGGTTCCCACGGAGCAACAAGGACCTTGTGTACCACAGAAGGACCTACACTCATTAGCAGCTCCCTGAGATGCAGCAAAGCCCAAGGAGCAACTCATAGGACTCTCCTCCTGAGTAGCAGGTATAGGGGTGCAGGCCCCTGGAACTAATGCTTGGGTGAGCCGCCATGTCTCAAGACCGCCTGGGCATGGGTGAAGTCTCCCCAAAACGGGTGCAAACTACAGACTGCACTTTGTAGTTGTTAGTGTCTTAAATTGCGTTTGATGTTTTCCTTTGTTTTCTGTAATAAATCTGTCCTTTGTGTTTACAGTGCTTGTGAGGAAGGGGTTTTGCTTATGTGGGAGTACCAGCCAAATACAGTGATCCCAGATTTCTAGGTGGGGAGTTGAGTGAAACTTATTGGGTACCTCGAAATCTGAATCTGGCCCTTGTTGCTGCTGTCCAATGCCTGGCAGAAGGGTTACCTGTATTTGGATACTTTTGAAAAAACACAGTAGGTGCTGATTTAGACACCTAAATTCTAACTTCTAAAAATCTGCCCCTACCACCAAAGCCTATTGAAAATTAGACTTACGCCCTTTTGAAATGCTTAAACTTGATGGTTTTTTAAAATATCAGTAACAAAAAGTATTACATATTTGTTAATCCTTAATAAAGTGCTTAAAAAGTAAAATGTATTTATATAACAACCTAAAATATAAACTCAGCTGCATGCTGTTGAGATGCTATATTACATCAGCAGTGGGTCTTGGAAAGGACAGGACTGAGCATGTCCTGCTCACTTTAGTTTGCTCATATGCTGCGCTCCAGAGCTGGAAGTTTGCCTATGACACTGTTCTGGGTTTGTCCCTAGCACCTGCTCTCAAGCCCTTCGTGTCTGGTGGAGTGGGTTTTAGGGATGAGTCTGGATGAACCTCATTAACAAACACCTGGCTTCAGCTGATACTGGTGTGTAGGGAGTTCTCAGGCCCAAGACAGTAGCAACTATCCCTTAGTGGCATAGCCTGTAGCGGTAGTTTAAAAGATTGTTTACTTACACCGAGATGGCAGTGGTGCAGGCTGAAAACTTGCTTAAGTTGCAGTTACAGACAGGAAAGAAGAGAGGCGGACAAGAGTTCTAGACTCGTGAACTCTAGCCCAATCTGGCTGAAGGCTCTGAACATGCGAGCCTGTCGTCTCAACCGAAGAAAATACTCGTCCGAAAGAGCTCTGAATAAACTCACACGAAGTTTGCTAGGCTCCGTGGGTCTTTCTGCTCACTCATTCTCACTAAGTTTGCTAGGCTCCGTGGGTCTTTCTGCTCACTCATTCTCACGAAGTTTGCTAGGCTCCGTGGGTCCGGTTCTCTTGCGCGTGGGAAGGGATACGTCTGGATTGCGCTCAGCGACGGGGAGAGGCTAGAGGTTGATCAGACCTCCGTTGCCTGCTTGAAATGCACTGGGTCCGTAAGGTTCCGCAGCGCTTAGAGATCTTCACACAGCGTGAAGATCTCCTCCCTTGTTCGTGGAGTCCTCCAACTTGGGCGGAAACCACTCAAGCATTTTATACGGCTAGCAAGCCAATCACTAGCCGCCACGTGTGAATAATTTAGAACTGGCCAATAATGGGACTCGAATTAGCATACAAATGGCGGGAACTCTTTGCAACGAGTATTTCTGTGCTGCAACAAAGAAATGCATCCTGCAAAGAAAGCTTCAAATTGGCGGGAAATTCTCCCTTGCACCGGGGTTCTCTTTTGCAGCAGAAAACTCCACCGTGCAAGGAAGCTGTAATTTAGCGGGGACAATTTAGCAGTGCTGAAGCACACAAAAACAAAAATCACACCCTTTGGGTTGTGACAATCAATTAGGCTCATAATATGTGTGTGTATCAAGGGGAAAATAATCTCTTGATTATAGGGTTACATTTTAAAACTGGATTTGCAAATCCTAGTATTAGAGTAAATCTAGAAGTCATTACTATTTTTTCCCCAGTCGTCACTCAATCAGAATTTCCACAGGGGCAGATTTTGCTGTTCAGAATTTGTTTCATGATTAGTGTGACTTGCATGTCTATTTTTCCTTTTATGTAAATGTATCCCTTTAATATAAAGTTTTATTTGCATTACAATTTACACTGTTTGGTACTAACTGACTGCTTAGGGGTTTCTTAGGTTTATTTTGTTTTGCTCTTTTGTTTGCTCTCTCTGTTTGGAGACATAAATATGCTATCTTACTATACAATGTTTCCCTTTGGCTTGGTAATAACTGTAATCCAGTGACTTCCCTTTTTTTTCCTGGAAAACTTCCTTGGGCTGTAAAGGTGGGATAAACTAATTTGGGAACTATACATAATTCTGTGCCTTGCATTTTAGGCATTTTATTTTAGATTTTTTAAATGTCTTTATGCATCCTCCCTTTTGTTATTTTTTCAGTTACATTGAGTTTGGCACCAGTCAGATCCCTCCTCTTGCACTTTTTGGCAATCCTGCTGACTATCCAGGTTTCTCCATTTTGTAGTTTTGCATTTTGTTTCTCTTTCCTATATGTAGTACTTTGTACTTGTCTTGCTGAATTTCATTTTATTTTCCGTAGTTCAGTTCTCCAGTTTATTGTAACCTGGGTACACCCAAGGGTGTATGGGATGGGTAGGCAGGAAGGGGTGCTGTGAGAGGGATGCCAGAATTTCAAGCAGATCCCTCTTCCCTCTATAGAGTTAACCCAAGCCCAAAGTTCTTAACTAGATACAATTTATTAAGTTATAATACACATAAACATAAAACTAAATATCATGTATATATATTTACACAGAGAACACTAACCTAAATCACAATACAACATTTCAATTACACAATATAAGGCACAAACATGAACAATCTTAATAACATTAAGGGGTGGTGGTTAATAACAGGTTACAGGGGTGGGCAGATGAGAATAGGAAGGGATTCAATACTGACAAGTACAGGGTGCTGCACTTGGGCAGTAAGAACCACAAGTATACCTATAGGCTGGGGAACTCCCTTCTCATAAACACAGTGACAGAAAGAGATCTTGGAGTCACTATTGATTACAAAATGAACATGGGCTGCCAATTTGAGGACGCGGTCAGTAAGGCTAATCGCACCTTGTCATGCATCCACAAATGCATCACAAGAAGGGCCAAGGAGGTGATCCTCCCTCTCTGTGTGACACTGGTCAGGCCAGAGTTAGAGTATTGCATCCAGTTCTGGGTGCTGCATTTCAGGAGGGATGTGGCCAGCTTTGAGAGGGTCCAAAGGAGGGCCACTCACATGATCCAGGGACAGCAGGGCAGACCCTATGAGGAGAGACTATGGGACCTGAACCTGTTCAGCCTTCAGAAGAGAAGGCTGAGAGGGGACCTGGTGGCCATCTATAAAGTTACCAGGGGGGACCAGTGGGGAATGGGAGAGACCCTGTTCCCCCGAGCACCTCCTGGAGTAACAAGGAATAATGGCCATAAGTTGTTTGAGAGTAGGTTCAGGCTGGACATTAGAAGGCACTACTTCACAGTCAAGGCGGCTAGGATCTGGAACCAACTTCCAAGGGAAGTGGTGCTGCCTCCTACCTTGGCGGTCTTTAAGAGGAGGCTTGACATTTATTTAGCTGGGGTCATATTAGCCCAGTATTCTCTCCTGCCCAGGGCAGGGGGTTGGACTTAAAGATCTACTTAGGTCCCTTCTGACCCTACTTCTATGAATCTATGAACATCTATTCCTTAATATAGTCCCTCACCCATGGCAAGAGATAGTCCTTCTTCCAGTGGGGTCCCTAGGGCCTTGAATAGGCGGGGGGCTGCTACCCCAGCCCCTTCTCTGGGTTTGCCCACCCAAAACGTCTTTCCCCTGTAGGACACAAGGGCCCAATGACTCACGCTTCCTCAGGTGGCAGTGGTCAGGGCACAGCTTGATGGGTTCTCCTCTGCTGGAGCGCCTCTCCAGGCCTCTCCTGTGCCGCTGGGCTCCTCTCCACCCTGTGCCTGGCTCTGGGCACTGAGGGCTCAGCTCCTCTCAGCTGCTGCACCACTGCTGCTCTCTCCTGGATGCTGAGCCTTATACTGCAGCACTACTATTTCCCTGTGCCCTGGCTCGGCACTGAGGGCTCTCTTAGCACAGGCCAGGCCCTTCAGGCTCTGGCCAGCCATCCTCATGCCAGGTGGCTAACCCAAGCAGCTTCCATGGCTCCCTGGCTCCCAAGGCTTGGGCCCATGTGCCACCCTGTGCACTGTGGGACCTGGCCGCTTACTGGGAGATGGGACCTGAGCTGCCTCACTGCGGCCCCCAAGGCCCTGCGGGAGTTGCAGGCTCAAGCTGCCACTTGTGGCTCCCAAACCCTGGGCTCTGTGCACTGAACTGTGCACCATGATGGCCCTGAGCAGTGTCACACCACTCCCAGGGCTGGGTCTCCACACACCATCCCTGTGCGCCATCAACAGCCTGAGCGGTCTCGCACCACTTGCAAAGCTGCTCCTCCAGTGGCAGCTTCAGGAGCCTTGGGCCTATTGCCCACTGGGGGAGAGCTTCCCACCTTTTCTTGGCTCCACTCATCCCGAGTCCCTCGCTGCATCTGCCCCTTATGCTGGGCACGCAGCTCCTTTTATATGCTCCAGGGCTCCGCCCCTGAAGTCTTTCAGACCTGACAGTTTATAGTTTTCAATCAGGTCCAGGGGAGCTCTTGTCCCCCTGTCCTCAGGAAAGGGGTGTGACATTATTTCTCCTGCTGCCTCCTGATTGGTGAATGGGCTCCACCAATGAAAACAACAGGATCTCAAGCCTGGAACTCAACCCAAGCTCTGAAAGGTGAACCTGTTACATTATCAAGAACCCTTTGAATGTTAATCCTACCTTCTAAAATGTTTGCAACCCCCCCCCCCTCCACTTTGTATTATCACATATTTGATGAGTTTATTCCTGAATTAAGGTCATTAATAAAAATGTTAAAGAACACTGGAAACTAAACAGATCTCTGTGGAACTGCACTTGAGACCATGTTCCAGAATGACATTGATCTATTTGTCTGCAGTAAATCAACCAATCATGATCCATCTAATGATAATTCTTTCTAGCCCAAAATTTTCCCACTTATTTATGAGTATGTAATACTACATCAATAACCTTGCTAGGTCCAAGTATCCTATGTCCAACTCCTTCCCTTTATACATCAAGTCAATTATCTTGTCAACAAAGGAATTTTTGTGTGATTTGTTCTTACCACATGTTAAGTGATCACCCCTTCATCTTCCAAATATTATTGTCAGATTTTTTCAGTTAGTTCCCTCATTATCCTCTGGTGAATTCTATCATGCTGGAAAGATTAGAACTGTAAAAGCAAAGGACATTTCCAGATTTTCCATCCCTGACAAGTGGACTGCTTGGCTTCCCTTCCTGAGTGTTCTGCCACTGATCTAAACTGTAGACCAGTGATTTTTCAACCAGGTGGGCTATGGTCTGTGCTGAGTCAAAAGGTAGAATCAACAGGTAGCTGATAGTAGCTGGTAATGTCCCTCTGTTGTGTTCTTAATGGGGTGACAAACAATGAGTTGGGGGTGATAAACACTGTTAGCATTTCCCTGCTGGGTTAATCAGAGTATTCTGCCAGGGTCTTGCCCTGCTCCCCCTCAGCTCAGTGCTGTGGAAGAGAAGGGAATGGAGGGCTGCTCTAGCACCCCCCAGCTTCTAGCCTGGCCCACTGCAGGCATGTGCCTGCATGTCTGGGATGTCTGTACAGTTACAAAGTGATTTAGCCTAGCCAGGTTAAACTAACCTGCAAAGATTGGATCAATTCAGGCTCAGGCTTTTTGAATGTCTGTCCCTAGCCTGGAAGTGTGCCCCAAGGTGTGAGGAGATAAGTGAGATGTGAAGAGATAAGCAGATTACCTAAACCAGGGGTGGGCAAAAGGCGGCCTGCAGCCTGCGGGATGAATTTACAGTTATTACCAAGCCAAAGGGAAACATTGTATAGTAAGATAGCATATTTATGTCTCCAAACAGAGAGAGCAAACAAAAGAGCAAAACAAAATAAACCTAAGAAACCCCTAAGCAGTCAGTTAGTACCAAACAGTGTAAATTGTAATGCAAATAAAACTTTATATTAAAGGGATACATTTACATAAAAGGAAAAATAGACATGCAAGTCACACTAATCATGAAACAAATTCTGAACAGCAAAATCTGCCCCTGTGGAAATTCTGATTGAGTGACGACTGGGGAAAAAATAGTAATGACTTCTAGATTTACTCTAATACTAGGATTTGCAAATCCAGTTTTAAAATGTAACCCTATAATCAAGAGATTATTTTCCTCTTGATACACACACATATTATGAGCCTAAATGATAATGAGAGTACTGTGAATACCATTACAGATAGACTATGCCACTAAGGGATAGTTGCTACTGTCTTGGGCCTGAGAACTCCCTACACACCAGTATCAGCTGAAGCCAGGTGTTTGTTAATGAGGTTCATCCAGACTCATCCCTAAAACCCACTCCACCAGACACAAAGGGCTTGAGAGCAGGTGCTAGCGACAAACCCAGAACAGTGTCATAGGCAAACTTCCAGCTCTGGAGCGCAGCATATGAGCAAACTAAAGTGAGCAGGACATGCTCAGTCCTGTCCTTTCCAAGACCCACTGCTGATGTAATATAGCATCTCAACACCATGCAGCTGAGTTTATATTTTAGGTTGTTATATAAATACATTTTACTTTTTAAGCACTTTATTAAGGATTAACAAATATTAAGAATTACCCCCATGTGCCTCCTAGTATTAACACACACAGCCACTGAAGTGTGTGTTTGTGTGTTTATATACATGTATGTGTGTGGACCCATAGTGTCGTATGTGCAGTTTGTGTGTGTATCATTTTGTGTCATGCTGTCCTGCCTAACAGCGTGATATTGAGATCCCCAGCGTTGATCTGAAGTGTGTCAAGTCAAGAACTGTGCATCTGGGAGCACATATAGACTCTCCCACTGTATATGGGACTCAGAAGGCGATAGTCCTATTCTGTTTTCCGCTGGCCTGCCTTAGCTGGAATACTCTATCCATTCTTGGGAACTGCATTTTAGGAAGGGTATTGAGACTCAAGAGGCAAGCAACCAAGATGATAAAGGGATTAGAAAGCAAGCCATATGAGGAATGTCTAAATGAACTAGGTACATTTAGCCTGGAGGAAAAAAGGGTATTAAGAAAGACATGAGAGTAGTTTTCAAGTATTTGATAGACTTAGAGAAGAAAGAAGAAAAATGTTCTCCCATGGCACTGAGGGCAGGATATGGAGGAATGGCTTTAAACTACGGCACAGCAGATTAGATTAAATCTCAAGAAAAAGTTCCTGAGTGTAGGGACAATAAAACAATGAAGTAAGTTGCCTAGCAGAGTTGTGGAATAACCTCTGATGGAGTTTTCTAGAAGTGTGTAGGCGGGTATGTCCCAGATTCCTTTAGGAATAACACCTCCAATATTTTTTGCAGGGAGTTGGACTAAATGAACTTTTGGTATCTTCCAGGCCTATGATTTTGCATCTTCTCTCATATAGCCTTACGCTCTAAATCTGTGCCCTAGTTACTACAGTAATGCAAATAAATAATAATGAGATTTAAACATCCTTACCTGTGATATCCTGCACGTTCTTGCTTCAATTTACATTTCCTTTCTCATTTTCTCTCTATATATCCTCTTTTTCCTTGCCATCTTGTTACCACTTTCACAATTGCTGTCTCCTTTATTCACTTATTCCGCTATTGTGTTTTATTCATCTCCCCTCCTGCTCCTTCAGTTTCCTTTTGAAAACTTACTTCTCTTAGCAACCTTTCTTACCTTCTTTTTCCTAGCATTAATACCCACATCATTTACCTAGTACCTCCTAACACAGAGGGGATTTGATATAGTATAAAGTCATCAAAGGTACCCTAGACTCCCCTGACATAGGGATATCTAGAATGGTGAGAAAACATGAGTGCTGGAGGTTTAATTCAAAGTGGCACATTAGTACTGTCATATTCCTTGGGACAGAATATCTCTAGCAGGCCAAAAAGAAAAGGGAGCAGAAAGTTGAGGGGCAGCTCTCCTTCCCTCTTCTAGCTCTGTCCTGAATACAGGTCAGCTAGATGCACTAATCTAGTTCCTTGATCATAGCATCAACACCAGTGAGATGAGGAAAATGAGGTAGAAACACTATTTGACCAGTATTTTCAAAGAGGGTCCAAGAGAATATGATGGCCAACTTCCAGTGAAAAGCAGGGAGTTGGGAATCTAATTTCCCCAGACTCTTTCGAAAATCTCAGTCCATCTTAGTCCAGGTTATGCAGGAACTGAATTCAGACTACAGAACAGCTCTCCAGTCCTGTGCCTTATCCACCAGCTAATCTTTTCTTTTCCTTGAAGATGCATTCATTTTAAAACATGCCCTACATCATGGTGTAAAGTACTGTGCATACTAATTTATGGGGGTGTCTTATTTCATCCACATTTTTTCATTATATAATATTAGTTAGCTATTTCATAATAGATAATTTCATTAACTAACATATCTTGAAGTCCTTACTCAAAGTTAATACTAGGTTTGCCTGAGTAAAAACAAAAAAGAGTATATCTCTTTGGCGTAATAATATCTTGACTGGTATTCTGACCTTGTTATGTCTAAGATATGCAACACTGAAACAGCATCTAGGAGGAGATTTGGTGAGGACACAACTGAAAGCAGATGGCATATATAACAGAGATCATTGAAAAGCAAAAGCTCTGCTGAGAGGGATATGTGACATTCTGAAGAAAATATGCCTTTTGACACATTGTATTATAATTTTAAAAATTTAAGATCTCTTTTATGAGTAGGAGAAACAGGTCCTGCTGATGTTCAAGAATGGTAAAAGGCCATGCATGAGCCACGTGACTAAATCACATCAGAAATGCGCATTGTCATATGTCTCTCACTACATATCACTGGAGGCAAAAATAAGGGAAGATGCATATTTCCTTCCTGTCTACCCTGCTCTCTCTCTCTCTGAAGCTTGGGGCAAAGGTAGCCTCAATCTCACTAGAGACCCAGGCAGACATAAACATGAGCCTATCTCTCTTCACATCTTTACAGGGATTGACTGGTGCTACCAATGCCTGGTGGGGCCCTACTTGGCCTGCATCCCAAGTGATTGCCCTAACTGCTTACCTGTAGAAAAGGCTCTGTCTGGTGGAGCACTATACTGACATGAGCATTCACCAAAAAGGGAAATGCATAGAGCAGCAGGAGGAGCTGATGTCTGACCAGGCAGTTTATGGCTCTTCATCTTCCTGCCATTAGGTAGAATTGCAGCAGCACCATCAGACAGGCACATGGGTACTTTAAGCAGGACTCCCCTATCTGCCCCATCTCTTTCAAGGGAAGATCTTTTTCCTTAACCATTATTTTAATAATAAATTAATATTACTTATGTACAAACAAGAATGAGAAGCATGGCCTAGCCTTTTACAGTCCTAATTTTAATGTGTACTTTAGGCAAAGTCTGGCTTGTGTCTTTTCTGTCTAGAAATAGGAATTCATGTAGTAATGTGGAACAGCATTTTAATCTTGATTTGATAATTATGGCTGGAACCTATGTAAAGTAGCATATTTAAGTGATATACAGTATGTGATGCTGTTATTTGTAAGTCATAAATTATATTTATGGATACAGTTCTATAAGCATAAAAAATGCAAAGAGCATTTGTAAAATGTTAGTTACTCAAATGTAAATATTAAACCATGATATCTGCATGAACCTAATCAGCCCAAGCATTCTGTCAAAGCTCACATGACAGGCTCGCTCATCCCTGACAACCTAATTGACACTATTAATCTTATGAGAAGAACAACTTTCACAATAATGTACAGTACATACAGATGCAAAGAATTTATAGACAGTTTTCTTTTTACTGAGATGTTTCAGAAATAGTGTTTAGCCTGTATAACAACATTTTTCATACTCTTAAATTTTATGCAGAGCCAGAAGCAATGCATGATGTGCATCCACCCTCTGAGGTGAAGGAAACAGGGGTCCTGTGAAAAAAAGTCACATAATCAAAGACTGTGCCATAATGCATATGCACAAGGAGATTGAATTTTAGGTTGCAGAAACAACATGAATGCTGACATTTCCTAACTTTTGTGTGCTTGACTTTGCAACCTTAACCTTAATCACTGAAGTGCGATTCTATTCCACCTTGCTCGATCTCCTGAAAGACTGCTAATACAAAAGGTGGATGGGTCATACTCCTCGCTGCTTTTTATGACTCAGTTTTAAAGGAAGGGTAAGCTAATGGTTGTTACAAAAGTATATGTATTAATGGATTTTCAGCTACTTGAGCGGAGTGGAATAGAATTACACTTAGGTGCCCAAGTCCATTTACACACTGAGTAGGTGGAATAGAATCTGGAGCCAAGATCTAATAGTCCAAAGAGAAAGTTCTATATTGCTGCTCAGAGAACTTTTAAACCTCTTTTCCTAAGAATTATTGCTTTGACACTACATTTAACCTATTCTGCTCTCACACTTGCGGTATTCCCATATCTCTTTGTTCTTCTCTACCCTAAGTTCAGAGCTATCATCCAGTCCTTAGTTGTTGTCCAAATAAAACTGATGTTAAATACATTGTACCTAATTATCAGAAAAACACAGATTGTCATATTCATCTTTATTATAGTCTATAGATAAATAAATCACAGCCAAAGCTGTGAGTCATGCAGAATAAATGAAGGTGTTTTTAATTTTATGTGAAAGTGCGACAACTATAGCACCCCTATTATTTTTATTACCTATATCAATTGTGGTATATTAATTCTTGTACTTCTGTGGTACTCAGTAATATTCTTAATATTCTGTATATACAGCAGGAAGATAAATGTTTATTGCATTAGTCAGGTTCTCTCCCTCCCCCTGCCCATACGCACATAATGCAGGTGGCATATGCATTTTTTTTCCACCGCTGATTTTGCCTTCATTTTGTTGAAAAGCCTTTTTCTTTTGAAATTGAAACTTTTTAAAGTGAAAAACTTGTAAATATTAGAAATGCCTCCTCTTACTATAATTGTCGCCTCATTTCTGCTTCACATTTCCTCCACATTTGTTGCATGTTGCGCAGGTTGCTTTGATATAATATTAGTAATGGCTATGCCTGCATCTCAAGTGGTGATAGAACTACTGATGAATTGAACCTATGAAGATAGGCAGGCATTCCCCTAACGGGGAAACAGAGGTTTAGAGAAGTTAAGTGATTAGTATAAGTTGAGCTACCTATGGTCACCAGGGTCTTATTGGATCAAACTGTATGGCAGAACTGAAAGAAAATACAGAGTTCTTGTTTCTCCATTCATGTGTTTTAACTAGTACATTATACTTCCTTCTTAATTTAACTTTGGGGCATATATTGTTATTCTCCTTAGTAGATGTTTGAGGATCACAAAGGATAAGAAATATTTTCCTCTCTAAAGGTAGAAAGGGGCTTGTTTAGTGACCTGAAATAAGCATGGATCTCTATCTGGCGAGCTCTCACTGTGGAGGTGTGCAGGACTGGATCTATAGGAGAAACAGGAGGAAGTTACAAATGGTGAGAAACTGAGAAAGATTTTGAGGCGACAGAGGTGGAGAGAAACTACGGCTCTGCTTAATAGATCTTCAGTAGTTTCAGAAGAATTTGTCTCTGACTTCAAAGCAAGGATTCAGAGGAAAACATCCCAAAAGGATTAGTGCTTGCTAGCCCACTTCTCTGTTAGGGTCTGTTAATACACTTTTTTAAAAAACAGCTCAAAGAGAATTTTCTGGAGTCAAATAAAATGTCTGCTTTTCTCCCCTATCTCTTTCTTTCTCTCTCTGACACACACACAAGTGTGAATTGATTTCATACTGGCTAGAAGAGATCCACTGTTAACCACAGCACCTTTCACTCAACTTAATGAATTTGTTCTCCCTTTAAAAAAGTACTCAGCTGACTGGTAATCTGCTAAAAATTGAACTTTTTTTGTAAAATGAAAAAAGAATCAAAACAAACAGTCTTTATAAATAAATTAAAATTCTAACTAAAAAGCTAATTATAAGGGTATTTGTTTTGTTTGAGGTAAGGCACATCTATTATCATAAAGATAATTAACTCACTCTGACAGATCTAATAAAAGGACAAGTTTAGCATTGGCTTAGCCAGAAGCCCAAGGCAAGCAATTTTTATAATTACTAGTTATTGTAACTGGGCTCAGAGAAAATGGCCTGTTATATTTAAACAGTAACGTTAATTTGCATTTAGACTTATTTTTTTTCTTTCCCAGGCAAGATATATTTTAACTGGAATAAGTAAAAGAAACTTGAATAACTAAATACAGAAAATAAAATGAAAAAAAAATCAGAATGGCTCTCTTCCCCAGAAAATCCTGAAGTGTTTTTATGCCAGGGTAATTAATATCCTTACAAGGTAAGTGCTCTGGTAATCACAAAACAATTAAACAGCTTAACACAATTTTAACATGCAGAAAATGTAGAATTTTCAGCTTGAGCTGATGTGTCTAAACAGCATGTTTTTAGGGCAATTGTATTTACTAATCCACAGATCTGTTATGGCTACCTTTACCATGCATGCCCTCAAACCAGGCTCCTGCTGTTAGACAGATGAAGAAAGAGTTAGAGCTGAGGGGGAGGATGGGGAAGAGGTATTCCAACTTCTGTAAGGAAGTGGTGCCCATTCACAAAGAGAAAAGGAATAAAAATAATGTTTAGGAATATATGCGTAAACGGTAAATTGCTCGTGCTGTCATGTTGTGGTAGCCCTTTAACTAGTGCTTACCTCAACATTTCACAGCACATTCTCTGTGAGAAAAACAAATCAACATTTTCAAAGAAGAAAGTTATTTTTTAACTGCTTCTGTAATGAAGATTTTTGATATAAGTAATAACCAGTCAGAAAATACATTGGTGATATACTATGAAAAAGTATGCTATGTCAAGTACTTGGCATTCAAGTATGAATTTTATTATTTACCACATACAGATAATGCTAACCCATTGCATTTTGCTAATTCAGGACCAAATCATGGGGAACCTGTATAGACATGTATAGCCAAGCCCCAAACTGGCTTAAAGCTTTGGGCCAGATCCTCAGCTCCTCTAATTAGATCTATCTCCACAAAAGAAAGCAAGCGCAGGCAGGGGAGGGGGAAAGGCAGATCTGTGTCCACCACATATCTAATAGTCTAAAACACGACATGCTCATAGGACTAGGATCAGTACACCTTATTGCTATTCTCCTCACATCTGAGCCCTATAGCATCAGCCCAGCCATATAGTCACTTCTGGTTTTTGGGTGGTAGACATAGGTCTAGCATTGCCTTTTCATGTGGAGCTAAATCTTTTTGCTTCAGTTCCCAAGATTTGGCCCATAACCTGCTGGCTCTGCCTACATTACTTGTAATGCACTAGGTCCGGGGTGGCCAACCTGCAGCACATGTGCCAAAGTGGCATAGGAAGCCTCTTTGTTTGGCACAGGGCAGACCAGAAAGGGGGTATGCAGTGCAGTGGCAGATAGGGTGTGGCATAGAAGGCAAAGAAGCAATTTGGGGAAAGAGGACAGGGCAGGTAGCAGAAAGCAGAGCTGCAAATCAGGCAGAGGAAGAAGATTGGAGTGGCTTTTAGGGAGGGTGCAGGGCTTAATTTGTTGCATACCTGCCAAAAAGATCAGCTCTCTCTGTACTAGGTATCACTGTATTGGTTTGCTTTTGGGGAGATTGTATCAGGCTACATTTTGGCATGCTCTGTTTTATATCAGTATACATAGAGGGAGATATTGCTTAAACTCAGTATCTACCATTGTGTTCTCTGCCCGGAGGTTTTATATTCATGTCAACTGCCTGACATTCTTATGCTTTCTTCTAAATGGCTTTGATGTGTTTTTGAATACTTCAGTCAAGATTTTTTTAAAAGGAGAGGCTAACGTTAAAATCTTAAGTTTCTATTTAAACAGTTAGAGTGGCTTGTACTTTATCTTTCACTGTGGTTATTGGTTTTAACTTAGATTTTGTTGTTAAAGTTGGTTCCCTTTAAAATGTATTTTTCAATAAACAAAAGATAAAAGGAGGAGTGAGTTCTGGCCTCTGAATAATATTTTCAATATTTTTTTTCCTGATTCAATTTCTCTCACATTTCATTTGATGTTTCATACTTTAAGGGCATCCTAACTAAGGCCCCAGGCCTGAAAAAAGGACATACATAACTTTAAGCCATTATTTAAGCCAAGAAATTATGCCATTGAATCAGAGGGGCCACTGCCCTACCCACTTGTTTAAGAGTTGCACGTATGTATAAGTGCCTTGCTGGGTCTTAGGGCACCTACACACTTACCCGGTGCCTGCTCTGATACGTGCTAATTAGAATGCATCGGAGCAGACAGGACTGAGTCTGCTGGAGCATGCCAATTAGAATGTTATAGCAGCCTTGGCATCATGTGTATTCAGCATCCTCACAATTCAAAAAAGCAGTGGGGGTGTTTTAATTAAAGCTTATTGAATGAGCTTTAGTTAAAGAGTCCCTGCTACCATTTTCTAGTGTAGGACACTGAATACACAAGACACTGGGTACTTTAATTAAAACAGCTGCTGAGAGCTGCTCAAATTAAAGCACCCCCCCCCATGTGAATGGAGCACATTCAAACATGCTGATCCTATGAGGTGCTAAGAGTCCAATCCTGTGAGGCACTAAAAACTTTTAGTTCTCCTAGCTGCTTATGTGGAAATTGCAAATGGCCAGCAACAATTAGGATCATACCTTAAGAATAGCAGCAAAGCACTGAGCTCTGGCTATTTTGGAATTCAAAAGGGAGTTGGGGGACCTGTTTTCTTCAGGTTGTTTCTGGGAGAGGTTGTGAATGCCTTCAACTTGTATTGACTTCACCTCATTAGATTTCAAGAAAGCTACGTAAGATTATCACTGAGAGACAGAAACAGTTCCTTTTCATCAGGTGTAACCTTTAAATCATATTATGTTAGTGATTCAGTCTAATGAGGTTTAGAAGTGCTGGGGAAGAAAGACAGGCCCCTCTCCAAGAATTCTTATGTGGGCTGGGGAGAAGTCCTGCATCCTGCTGTAGTCTGAGTTGTTTCACTAATGAAAAGTCACCAGCAGGACTTCTGGATGCACCTCCAGCAGGCCTTCTGGATGCACCTTGTTACCTGCTGAACTCCGTAGACTTTAAGTACTTCCTCTTAAGGGCCCTAAGAATCCTATTTGTTACATCACTATCAGGTTTTCTAGACATGGGCCCTATAAGCAATTTGCTTTAGATTATTTTCCAATAATTTGGAGAACGTATGAAGCATTTTACACCACATTTTGAAAATTTTAAATGGGTCATTTTATGGACCTAAATAGTTTGATGGTGGCCCCTTACATATATGCCTGTTGTCATATGTTATTAATCACCTTGGCAGACATAAAATCTAAAGTCTCCTTGCTGAGAAGAGCATGTTTATGAATCGATCCCAGGATTATTCCTCATGGGATTCTCCCCTCCCCCTTACTCTTCCAAAGAAAAAGGGCTTTCAAATACATATGTGCTAATCTGTAGGAAGCTCCAGATTGATCTGTGGACAACAACTTGGGTTGAAAAACTGAAAGAACAAACAATTACTTAAACAGCCTTGAGGTCATTTTTCAAAATAGCAATCTAGCCAGTGATGGGCAAATGTAAAAAGGTTTAGGGACTGGGTTCAGTTTAGATAAATACTTCATAGACTTATCTTCTGAGGATTATATAGAAAATATAAGCAGTTCTGAATTAATATTTAACAGTCCAGTATAAGGGATGAGATATTGCTTTGCAACTAAATTCTAACATTTCTGTGGTGCAAGAGAGGGCTTGGTTTTGATCTAGGAATTCCAGTGTTGGAAGAGAATGCCACAGATTTCGATTTTTGGGTGTCTTCTCTCTCAGGAGCTACTTCAGATGAGAACCAACCTCTCCATGATGACTCAGAGTAATGGTACTCATACTAAATAAATATGTAATAACCATGAATGCATGTTCAATTATCTTTTATTGTTTCCAAAATAGCTAAAAAGCTTGTAAAACTACTATGGGCAGTCTCAACTCTTAGTTCTTGTCTATTTTACCCATAGCCCTTTTTTTTTTTATCTTCGTCCATGTTGCCCTAAGCATGAAATGCTATCATTGCCTCAAAAATCATGCTTAAGATAATTTTTCCTGTGATATTTACAAGAAGAGATAAGTTGAGGGACGATCTTGTGCATAAGCACAGACATAAGCGTATGTCCAGATATTTATACCTATTTTTTACACAACAATTATATATATTTTGATTGTATCCTTTTCCTTAACCCTTAACTATTGCTGGTCTTAGATCTGAGGTTCTTGGGAGAAAGGAGAAAGACGCAAGGAATTGTTGGTGATATATCTTTTACTGAACCAATTGCATCATTGGGATAGATTTAGACAAGCTTTCAAATGCAATGCATTCTTCATCAGATCTGGCAGAAAGTAGAACATTTTCTCTTATTTGTACCAGCTAGGAAAATGGAGCTTGATGTCTCTGGAAGCTATGATAACACTAATAATAATAATGTGTTATTACATGAGTAAATAAATTCATCAAACAACTATTATAATTTAGACTGTAGCATTTAAAAAAAGTATATATACACACTTCTCTAGTATAGTCTCTGCTGCAGCTTGGCAACATTCTAGCTGCAACATTAACAGATCTTTGTTTGATCTAACAGCCAGATGGTCAGCAGTTGTGAACTACTTACTGAACTGCTCTTGAAGTAACACCAAGATATTTGTATATGTATGTTCTTTCTACAAGTCAGTACTACAGGGTCATAAGAATAAGGTCCGAAGTGATTTGGCTTGTGTATAAGGGGGTGTGCCTTGGCTCAACCAGCCATGCAAGGTTGCTGAGCTACAAACAAAGCAGATAGTGCAAATAATTCATAACAAGTCATTTATTCATTGAAATTTGCCTCTTCTTGTGTTTGCAACTTGTCCATGAACAGACTCTGATTTTCCTGAATGTATTTGTTGTTCAGAGTTATTTGCTGATACAGGCAGCAGAAGCTAGGCTAGCAACACATGGGGAAAGCAAGCCTGTTGGGGCCTATTTCCTCCTCTACACATCTAGAACTAAATTATAGTAGCTCCTCAGAGTGGTGAAGTGTGGGGGGTGCACAGGGGTGCATGTGCACCTGCTAAGAGAGCTGGTACACCCCCCATCAGCCAGTGTTCCCGGGTGGGGGGGGGCAGGCGAGAGTGCTGGCGCCCTCCTGAGAGCACCAGTTGGAGTGTGGGGGCTCTCCCGGAAGAGCCAGAACTCTCCTGGAAGTGTCAGTGGCATGCCTGGAAGTGCCAGCGGCATGCCACTGCCACTTATGGGTTAGCGGGATTGGCTGTGGGGGGGAGCCACCCAGATTGATGACTGGCCACTGGGAGGAGCAACACAGGTGCCCTTGGCTCCTCATTTGGGCCTCCAGTCATGTGGGCTGCTGAAGGAAGTGCAGTACCTCCCAGAGACGGGCCCAGAATGCTAAGAAGTGGAGAGAAAAAAAGAACTAAACAACTTGAGGGATGGTTGTAGCCTACTAACCTCAGTGGAAAACTGCCTACAGTGAATGGATTTGGACAGTTTGTTAATGGGATATTTGTTCTATTGTTCTCTTCCTGGGCTATGGACAGACATTCAAAAAGCCTAAGCCTGTAATGATTCAGTCTTTGCAGGTTAGTCAAACCTGCAAAGCTTGAACCAATTTGGAGGTGGATAAACATTCCCTTTTCACTCCAGAAATGCAGACACATGCCTGCAGCGGCTCAGGCTAGAAACTGGGGGGTGCTAGAATAGCCCTCCCTTCCATTCCACTATGCTGAGCTATGGGAGGGGGGGGTGTGGCCAGGCCCTAGCAGGATGCTCCCAGCAGCCCAGAAGGGAGTTGATAGCACAGTGTTTATCACCCCTAAATCGGTGTTTATTAGCCCATCAACAAAACAAAAGGATCTCTCATTAGTTCAAGCTCTTCTTAAACAACTTTTTCCATGGAAGGAACAGAGGGACTTTCCCAGCTACCAAAAAGCCCTAAGCTGACACTGTCCTGTCTGCCTTTGTTCTATCTACCACAGTATGGACTGTAGCCAGCATGTGGTATGCTAGCTAATGCTGAAAGGTGTCTGTATAAGGCAGAGGGGAGGGAGGAATACCTGCTTCAGCAGAGAGTGGTGAGGAGGAGGGGGGGAGCAGGAGGAAGCCAGGCAGACCCTGCTGTACGTGTACTGTCTGCCAGAGCTGCATCCAGGGAGCAGAGGGGAGGGTCTAGCCCAGCTCTCCGGAGCAGAGAGCCCCACCCTGCCCAGCCCAGAGAGCATGCTGGGATTCTGGGAGACTCTGATTTAACTTAAACAAGGAAGGGTTCTGAGACAGACATTGCCAGACATGGCTGGTGAACTCAGACTGATGGGGTGGTGGAGCATAACACGGGAGTGGGGGAAGGGTGTGTGTTTGCAGCCAGGCCAGGAGTGGGGGGGTTTGCAGAGTGTAAACCAGAGTGCATGACTGGCTGCAAACCCCTCTCCCCTCTTCCCACAATAGGCCAGCTGCAAACCCTCCTTCCCCTGCCCTGTTTCCATGGGACGCTTCACCACCCCACCAGTCTAAGTTCACCAGCCACACCTGGACATTGCATAAACCGGTTTGACTCAAATTAGTTAAACTTAGTTGAATATAGTATTAGACTTATCTCAAAATGGTTTCAGCCATTTTTAAATTGGCTTATGTGCACTGAACATCTGTTCCATTACAGGTTTAAACCAGTTCCTGATCACTTAAATTGGTTTATGTGCAATGTCTGAACCTAGCCTTGATGGCTTCTTTCCAGTTCCCAGAATTCTCTGGCCCACCATTCTTCTTCTCTTCTCTTTCACCCTTAATCCTATTTCCCCCTATTTCCCTAGTAATTAATCCTCTTTCTGACAAAACCTTATCTTCAAACTTTATCAAGACAAGACCCATATTTTCTCACATACAATGCACGTTTTACCCTCAAAATCAGCCCCCTGCCTCCCCAGTTAGGGTATATGCTTTAAGCCAGGAAGCTGTTTTTATCACAGGAAGAGAAGCAAATCTGGAGACACTGTGTATGCCATGCAAATGTTGGCATTGGTGGCTTGGTGGGAAAGTATGAGGGAAAAACAGTGTATTTTCTTTGAGGATATATTGTACACAAGAAAATATAGTTTGTTTTGTTTTAATAAACACTTTTTGTTTTGTTTATACTTTTTGTTTTCTTTTTTTTTTTTTTTAATAAGAAGTCTTCCCTCAACCACTTAAGAAAAAATTTGGATATTCGGGAAAGTTCAAAATCTTATCTAACCTCTTTGTTGAGTTGCCTTGTTCTCTACCTTCAGTTTCTACCCATTATCATTTTGTATCAAAGTATCAGTAAAGTGCCTCAGACCAATACTGAGGACATCCTTGCCCTGGGATTTATAATCTAGACCAATAATGTTATTTTTCCTAATTTTTTCTTTTCATTATGGCAAACTTTTATGTACTTGCAGCTTGATGTTTACCGGTAGACTCTGTTAGTGGTCTAGAGGCTGACTGTGAATTGCTTCAATGGGACATCTTTTTTCTCACTGGTTGCCCTTGGCCCTGGGAAACATATCATTGGTAATATTTAGGGCCACAGTTTTAAAAACTCACTTTCCATTAATCTTTTGAAACTTTCATTTATTTTTGAAAAGTGTGAAAATATTTAAAATTTCCACTCATGCCTTGGGATTTTATTTTACTGAAATTAATTTTTTCTGTCCAGCAAACATTGCTGACATTAAATTATTTAGCCTACATAACTGTCCAATGGGAAAATGGAAGGAATGTGAACACAAGAAAATTTGATTACAAATTGAAAGGAATATTCATAGGAAGCTATTATGGTATTCTGTCAATTTTGTGCAAATTTCACTTACTCTCTAGTCCTTCAGCTAATGTGCTAAAGTTCAGAGAGCTACAGAATATCAACTGCTATTCTGTATTTACCTTCTTCTCTCAGAGCTGTATAGTGGATTCATGGGTGAAAATGTCTTTCAAAGATACAGTGTACTCTGGCTCAGCAGTTGCCTTATACATCTGAAAATTCCTGTAGAAAAATTAAGAAGAGCAGTTAAGATTTCAGCCTGAGAAAGCACAATTACTCTAAGTGGTTCAGTTTCTAGGCTTTGCTAGTTGACAGTGGACAAGCCTACACAAGGCGCTACACTGCTGTAGCATTGAGCTATGGCAACATAGTGTCGGCAGGCACGTACTGTACAGTGATGCCACCGGTACTTCACAGGAGTTTGTTGCTACTGTGCAGTAGGGTCAGAAACGACCTGTGTAGCGTCAGGACTGTGCAAGCACTAAAACAAGTACTAAATAACAGTGTAGTAACAACTGCACAGTCAGGTGCACGTGTAGACACACCTAGCATAAAGGCCTTTAATCTCTTATTCTTCTATACAAGTCCAAGAGCATAAGTTACATGTCCTTTCAGCTGATTGTTAGGTAATATCTTCCCTAGATCTATAGAAATAATAGTGCCCCAGATAAATCAGTTGCTTCCTGTGCAGCAGGAGAAAATGACTTTATGAAATCTGTTCAATGGATTCTTCAGTCCACATTGAAGAAAACACATGCCTTTATCCTCTGACCATGACTCCAGGTTTTATTCTCTTTGGGAGAATCCAAAGCAGCGATATTCCATAGCATTTCAGAAGAGAACAGTACTTGCCTTTAGCAACTCTTTAGTTTCCAAGCTTTTAGAATGCCTGTAATAATTACCATTCTAGACAACAGAGAGTCTGAGTTTGCCCTTAATTACATCTCAACAGTTTCCTTTTCTTTTGGTTCTGCTTGCAGATCAGCTGGAAAAAAAAATCCTCCTTGATATCTCTGGCCACAGCACAATTTTTCCGATTTCTAGATATGCTGTTAGATTTGACGCTGATATCACTTTGTGGGATGCTTTCCTTTTTTTTCTGGCAACACTTCTGCATTGTTGGGAATCTGAAGAAGTGCACAAGAGCAACAGAAATTAGATGCCATGCTCCAGGGTGTGTTCAGGGCTAACTGAAGTCAGCATACAGTGGCTGTCTCCCTTTGCTAGTTTGTGCATCTGAAACAGACTTACATGCATCCTCATGCCAGATACAAATGTTCTCTGAAGGCAGAGCTGCTGGAAAGAGAAATGCCTCTCTTGCTCCTCAACTTATCTTATCAGCTTCCTTTCCTGATCCCAGGATGCAAGGGAATTGCTAGCATAAACCTTAAGTACTCCCACAAGCTACTGAGTCATCTTAAATACAGAAATTATTAAGCTCCTTAATTTAGTCATTTTATTTCTTAAGCCCAAATCGCTCTCCAGAAAGTAAAGGAGAAAAGTCTAACATTTATTAAAATAGTCACTTATCTAACTGAGTACAGCCTCTCTTTAAATAACTTTCCCATGACGTTTGCCCACTTTCCAGTCTCTTTACCTTGGAGAAATTCTCTTAGAATGAGGAGCCTCAGGAACCACAAAATGCAAAAACATGCAAATAGAGGAAAGCCTGATTTCCCAATTACATATATACATATATTACATATATATTACAGAGAGAGAGAAAATGGCCCCAAGATAGCTTCACCTTGGATAAATTCATTGTCCTCACCTTGGATCAAAGATTGTAACAATTTACATTATCATAGCTGGCTGGACAGAACAGAACACTTGAAAAACTTGGAGTAGTATCAGAGGATACACATTCTCTTCCATACTTATTTTGTGTTTTGTCTTATGACTGCTGTAAAAATATTGTGGTGGCATTGGTGGTGACATTGGTGTCTGAGAGGTGGAGAGAGAATTTTGATTTGAGACAAATGACAGGAACCAAGCATGAGAACAGACAATCATTCTTCATTTATACACACACACACACATGCACACACACACTTTATACGTGTGTGTGTGTGTGTGTAGTGGTGTCTGAGAGGTGGAGGAAGAGATGGACAGACTATCATTCTTTATCATTCTTTATATATATATATATATATATATATATAGACACACACATACATACACACACACTATATATATATATAGACACACACATACATACACCCCCCCACATATATCTATCTATGTGTGTGTCTATATATATAAATAAATAAATACATTATATATATATATAATGACTGACTGTTCTCATGTTTGGTTCCTATCATTTGTCTCAAATCAAAATTTTCTCTCCATCTCTCAGACACCAATGCTACCATAATATTTTATATATGTATGAGGGAGAGAGAAAGAGAATGTTTTAAGGAACAACAGTATCACCTCTTAGTATAAGATTTTTCCTTTAGTTTATTTTAGCATATATTTTGTCACAAATTATCAGTCAGGAGACTGTGCAGATTCTATAGCACTTGGGCCTGATATGTATATTTTGTTGTTTGTTATATTTTCTTTGGCCTTTGCTGATTTCAACTTCTTTCTTGGTCACTTTCACGTCTTCATTTAACTCCTTCCTACTTGGACCTGGTCAGGGTTTTATATCACCTGATCTGCATTTTATATGATTGGGAGTGGGACTAAGATCTCGTAATTTGATTACTATCCCATTCTTTGGTACGCCCGTTCTGGTACTCCCATTCTGCCATGCCAGCTGGGGTCTGAAAGGGAGGCCTTGGGTATTGATGGCTGACATCTGATTGGGTGGTCATTGGCAGGGCATTCCTCTGCTCCAAGCCCTTATCTTTTATAGGACTTGCTTTACGACTTTCAGATTATGGAAAGTTGGCTTTGTTTAAGCAGGCTTTTAGCTGCATACTAGTTTATTGCTGTTTTGTGTTTTCGTTATGGTCCATTGTGTCCCTTAGGCCAAGTACATTGTCTGAAGGGCATGGCAACATACAGATTCCTTTGGAGAGTTCCAAGGCCATTTCTGCACCTAATTATCCAATGAAGGATTCTCAGTGAGGCATGGCAGAGGGTAGAGCAGAGTGGCACCTGAGAGAGACTCTAACACACTCTAAGGTCCCACTCTGCCCTACCCTCTGTCTGGCCTCAGACTAACATGGTTTACCACCTCTGTTCCCACTGAGGTAGGTGACTATACTCTATTGCAAATGTGCAGAATATCTCTTTTTAGGTACTTTTGCAAAGTTCTACCTGCCTTGGTGAACTGCTAATTTGGAGGAGTAAATAAAATCTCTTAAGCTTCTTCATTACCAGCATTCTGAAAAGCTGTCACAGATTTTGTACCAAGCTCACAAATTTTACAAGGCTGGAAATATGTAAGAAAAAATAATAGCTAAATGAAAGTAAATATAAAATTATAACTAAGCTAAAAAGAGAATAGATTCTCTCTTCTCTTCCATGCAATTCTCTTCCATACAGACGATAATAGAGGCCTGATATAAAGCTTACTGAAATCAAGAGAAAGAACCCCAATGAACTGCAGCACATAGTTACATTAATGTTGAGAACTTCTGAAATTCCCACCCCAGAGTATTAGTGAGATTTTTAAAGTTTGGGACATGGACCAATCATGGTCCCCCAAGGCTCTATCTTTGGACCCATATTGTTCAACATCTTCATTAATGATGAGGACATTGGAGTCAGAAGCGGACTGGTCAAGTTCGTCGATGACACCAACTTTGGGGCAAAGTATCCACACCTGAAGACAGGAGGGCGATCCAGGCTGACCTTGACAGGCTCACCAAATGGGTGGACATGAACCTAATGTTGTTTAACACTGAAAAATGCAAGGCTCCCCACCTTGTGAGGAAAAACCTGCAGCATCCTTACAGGGGAAAAACCTGCAGCATCCTTATAGGCTCTGCAGTGCTAGGCTGGCAAGTACTATGGAAGAAAGAGACTTGGGGTCATCATTGACCACAAGATGAACATGAGCCTGCAATGTAATGCTGCAGCTAGTAAAGCGACCAAAACGCTGGTTTGCATCCATAGATGTTTCTCAAGCAAATCCCGGGACGTCATTCTCCCCTTGTACTCAGCTTTGGTGAGGCCACAGCTGGAGTACTGCATCCAGTTATGGGCCCCACAATTCAAAAAGGATGTGAAGAAGCTTGAGAGAGTCCAGAGAAGAGCCACGCGCATGATCAGAGGTCAGGAAAACAGACCTTACAATGACAGGCTGAGATCTATGAGGCTCTTTAGCCTGGAAAAGCGCAGGCTCAGGGGTGATCTGATGGCCACATATAAGTTTATCAGGGGTGACCATCAGTATCTGGGGGAACATTTGTTCACCATAGTGCCCCAAGGGATGATAAGGTCAAATGGTTATAAACTACTGCAAGACCATTTCAGGCTGGACATAAGGAAGAATTTCTTTACTGTCTGAGCCCCCAAGGTCTGGAATAGCCTGCCACTGGAGGTGGTTCAAGCACCTACATTGAACACCTTCAAGAAAAAATTGGATGCTATGGATCCTATGACCGCAGCTGACATCCTGCCTTTGGGCAGGGGGCTGGACTTGATGATCTTCCGAGGTCCCTTCCAGCTCTAATGTCTATGAAATCTATGAAATCTATGGGTTTCTGTGATCTACCAAGCACATTAGCATGAAGTCAAAAAATGTAGAAAGTTAATAACAAAACATTAATTGTGATGGTGTCCCTTAACTGCTATGGGTGATTTTCCAGCTACGACCTGTGTACTTCCTTATGTGTTCTGTATATGAGTACGTTTGGATTCGGGTTCACATGTTCAAGCTGATGTTGTTTTGACACACAATACTTCCCAGTCTGTGATTTTCTGTGCTTGCTTCACATGGTCATGAAGGCAAAATAGAGTATAAATACCATGTCTTATAAGGGTGTATGCGCCTCATGAATGCTGGTGATTATAACTGATAAATGTAAGGAATAGATTCCTTTACAGGATCAGAAACGAGTCACTGCTTTGCCCAAAGGAGAGGCATGTGGCATAGGCAGAAACTGAACTGTGTGGCTTGACTTGAGGGGTTTCCCAGAAGACTGACAGAACAAACTGGGAGGCTGGAGCAGTGTATGTAACTGGATGTGCAGGAATATTGCAGCAGAAGTAAAGAAAACAAACAAAGAAAAGGAATGAGCCCCAGACACAGTCAGAGAAACTCTGGTAATATGACCCTAAGAAAATCCTAAATCAAAGAAAGCTTTTGAGTAATGAGTGAAGGAGCATTAGAAGGGTGAAAAAAATTGCTACTTTATTTACTTTTTTTATTTGTAGCATCTCCAGGGCAACAGGACTTTGTACATTCACTGTAAATAAATAAAATAACATCAAAGAAGCACCCACCTCCATTTTCAATGTCTCCTCCTGCTGACAGGACAGGAGACCCTGCTAGAACCAATTTACTCACTATTTGGGTGAAAAACTGGTAACATCACACACTTTGTTAATGCTCTAAAGTTTTTGTTTAAGAAAAAAACTCAAAGCCACAACTCTTGCAGTAATTAAGAAAAGACCCCTCAGTTTTCATGTGCCATATATAAAACATTCTACTTCTCTTGGTTCCAAAGAAAGTTTGGGAAGAAAGCTAGGTTTTACGGAAAAGAACACCCAAAAATCTCCATGTAAATGTTTGAACACCTAGTATATCACATCCAGGTCACAGGTTTTCAATGATGGGAGCAAGATTGCCATTAGAAGCCTGGTCCAGAATCAAACCCAAAAACATACCAAGCCTCCAGACTCACAAATCCAAACTGGAAACCAGAGCAGGCAGGAACTCAGGGCAAGGAATAAGACATTAGGGCTAGGGACAGACATTACACATAAACTGGTTTAAGTGATCAGAAATTGGTTTAAATCCCTCAGCAAGGCCGGGCTGGGCTGTGGGGGTGGGGTCACCCATGGAGGCTACAGCTCAGTGACAGTCGCTCCCCATGCCCAGGCTGGACCAGGCCAGGCCAGGCAGCCCTGCACAGAGCCTGCCCTCCCTGCCCCATGGTGGCAGGGGGCAGGGGAGGAATAGGAAGGGGAAGAGTCCCCCTCCAGCACCAAACAGAGCCCCCATCCCCACCCCACAGCATGGGGGAGGAGCAGGGGTAAGAGAGCCCCCCCCTTCTGACACGTGCCATTGCGGGGGGGGGGGGGGGTGCAAAGGAGAAAGAGGAGGAGGGTCAGAGCATTCCTCCCCACCACATGGCCATTGTGAGAGGGAGAAGGGAGAAGAGTCCCTCTCTGGGGCCAGGCAGCGCTCTGTGCCTGGATTGCTCCTGGCAGCAAGGGAGCTGTGGGGTGGGCAGAGCTCTCCCCTTCTCTTACTCATTTTCCATCCCCCATCCACAGGGGTCTGGCCACACTCCCTCTTCTCCCACCCTCCAAACCTCACAGGCCAAGGTTGGGGTTTAAACCCCTCTCTCAGCTCATCTTCCCTGTGAAAGGGAAGGGAGGGCTGCTCTAGCACCCTTGGGCTTCTGGCCTGAGCCACTGCAGGCATGTGACTGCATTTCTGAAATGAAAAGGGAATGTCTATTCACTTTCAAACTGGTTCAATCTTTGCAGGTTAGACTACCCTGCAAAGATTGAACCAATTCAGACTCCAGGTTTTTGAATGCCTGTCCCTAGTCTAGAATCTAAACAACACAATTCAAAGGCAAAATCAGGCATGGAGCTACAGAAACAGTGGACGTGTCTACATGAGATGCTATGTCGCCATAGCAATGACCAAGCGAAAGTACTAAAGCAAGTACTAACTGACTGTGCAGTACTAACTGTGGACATGTAGATGTGCCCACTGAATACATTTTCACTAAGCAGCCTTCAGATCACTCCTGGAATGGACTTAAATAAGGACCATCTGCCCTTTTCAGCCAGTCATCCTAAATGCATGTAAAAATGAATTTCATATGCTAAGAACTACTTTGTACCTTCAGTTATTACTTGTTGATTTTTTTAAATTTAGAATTCAGTATCTATTTATAGTTAATTGTTGCATGTTCCTAATACTTAAGAGGGCATTTCTAGTTCAGTGTACAGGGATTTAGCTTTGTGAATCCTATTTAAATTTAATGGAGGTCATGCAGTTAGGTTGTCATACCTCACACTGAATATTTGCCCCCAAATGTCCTTAGCACATGTGTCCTCCCTGTTGGGCTCCAGAGCCTCGTGTGGAACATGCTCTCCTGAATTTTGATCTGGTTGAGTTTTGCGCAGCAGTTGCGTTCTACTGCACCTTGCACTATGTCATCTGAAAACCATTTCACTGCTGTGTTGCTGCTTTTAATTGTATCATTAACAGGTGTCTGCCAATAAAAAAAGAGACAGATGCAATATCACAGCTAATGCAGTACTAACAGACTAAATGTCCTGTTTTAATATGGGACAGGTAACAGGAAAAAGATGAATAAAATACATTCCTTCTCCTTTTGTTTTTGTGCATATGTACATATACATACATGCATGTAAAACACACAATGAGAAAGATTGGATAGTGCATTTTCCCCCAAACACCTAAGTGAAACTAGAAAGAAACATAGTCCTTATCCAAGATTCATTTTTAACTAAATATAATACATAGAAAAGTAAAATACACTATGCAAATCTGACACAAACTTGTTCCAGTTGAAAAAACACAACTGTATGAGAAGTTCATTTCTAAAGGATGAACAAAGGATCAAACTCTAGAGCTCTTGAGTTCTAATCTGAATCCTACAGCTGATTTGGTATGTACTTGTAAGCAAATCATGGTGGGACAAATTCTTTCCGTGCTTTGTCTCGTGCAGTACCAACGGAGTCATCGTCCATGAGTTGATATAACTGAGACAAAATCAGGCAGGGAAAGACTTGTCTTTCCTGGAAGATGAGGGTCCTTTGCATCAGATTCAAAGTCCCAAATACTTCCAGTTTTGATACTGCTAATAAGGGACTAGTGTGTTGACCTTATCACTTATGTACCTTTTATTTCTACATGTATATTATGATTATCATAAATGAGATTAATTGCATGAATAATATTTACACTCTGCTTTAATATAGGCTACATAATATACATTGCATATGTGTAGTTCTGATATCCAGAATTAAACAGCTATCCTATTATCTCAACACTTTTATTCTGGAAGGGAACAAGAAATCCTAGTATTGTGGTTAAGAATTATCCTCACAGTAGAGCCTGAGCTCCTCAGAGAACTTCATTTTGTGATATTTTGAAATCAAAATATTACTGTCCAAAGAATATTAAATATTTTAAAAGAAACAATTTTGCTGAAAAAGTATGTAGATAGCACTCATAGCATTACCACAGCACTCAAAATATTACGGCAGCCAACATCTTTTCATTGACCAAACATATTTTCCTTCCTAACAAAAAATTTTTAATACTGAAACATTTTAACTGATGCCAATAGATTCCCCCGACCCTAAAATGCATGCCTAAATATTCATATCATTTTTGCTTAAGCAAATATTTTTCCCCACAGTCAAGCAACATTAAACCTAACCAACATTTATTCAGATCAATACATTTTAATTGAAACTAATGGCAGATAGCTTAAACCAACAGATTTTTCACTGAACTAAGTACATTAAATCAATACATTTCTAAAAATTGCTATATCTTGTATAAAAGGTATTTTTATTCTTAGCTAAATTCATTTTTATTGAAACATGCATGGATACTAACAGTAATCAAAATACTGATACTGAGACACTATGTGATGACATTAATACATTTAGAAAATTATAGGCAGAGGCATACAAATCAGCTGCTTCAAAATAACAAAAGACTAATGTGTAGAAAAGGTTAAGGGAGCCAGTTGATGGCTCTTCAGTAAACTTATTGTTAAGCTCAAGTAGATCACTTAAGGCCAGAGCTCTAAATACATTGGGGCCTATTTTCCAGGATTTCAGTGGGAGTTAGTTACTTAAATACCTTTAAAAACCTGTCCCTTAGTATTTCTATGTCTCCATTTCTCAGTTGTGAAACGGGTATACTAGTCTTTGTTTCTCTTGTTTTCTAGGGGTATAATCTACACTGCGTCCCAAACATGATCAAGAAGGAATGTCTCTGAGTGAGCCCCATGCACCTGCTCAGTGTGGAAGTGAGGCAATGAAGCCACTCTGTAAGTGTCCCACTCTAGTCACTCTTGAGATTACTATCTGGTATATTTGAGGGGAGCCACAGGGATGTCCTGGGAGACGCTTTATTGTTTCATTTTTGGGTTTGGTGCATGCCCATGCTGAGATCATCCTTCCCTAGACACACTGGAGACATGGTGAAAGTTTCCCTATAGATTTGGGGACAAGAATTGTATAGCACACAGTGCCAGGGGGCTCCAGCTGAGCTGGGGCTTCCAGGCAGTACCATAAAGCTAGTGATACTAGCACTTGCTCACAAAGTTCCACTTGCATTTTAGGACACAAATGGGTGCCTAAATGAGCATTCAATAATAGTTGCATATAAAGTACTTTAATATTTTCAATACGATGTATTGAAGAACATAGGAACACTTGTATTGGAGCACAAAGACAACTGGGTGGGATGGGGGCTGGCACGTGGTCATCTGTTTAAGTATTCAATTACAATCACAACATAATTAGGCTGCTAATTGCATGTCCAAATTTAGTTGATGAATTTGTAAGTGTAATTATGATTTATTGGAACACACTGGGTTTGCAGTGCTAGGCTCTCCATTTCCTTCTAACGGAGGGATAGATTTTATTTTTCATCTCTCTTGAATTAAAATCCTTAACATTAAAAAAAGATGACCACAAACCCTCTTCCCACCACCTGCCAAGGGTAATTGCACCCCCGTGTCTTACAAATAGCCACAGCCTGAAGCCCAGCCACTTTTAATGCTTTCAGATAAGGCCTTAACCTTGCAAGCTGATCTGTGTGGGAGAATTCCTGTCCCAGCATGGAGCTGCATGGACTTCAGTACAAATATAGGCAAGAATAAGGACCCACCTACATGGACTGAATTGCAGGATTAAAGCCTGGCTGTGCAATAGCTCTGCACTCACTGTCGCTGCTGTAAATGGCAAGATGTATCTTTTTGTGAGCTCAGCTTTTCATTAAGAAAGGTACCTTCCAGTGAAAGAAAAGCAAGGATCACCTGAAATTGTCTTCAATATTTTATACATTAAACCCCTGGTCATTTCCCACAACAATAAAGTGAATCAAAGGCACAGATCCTATAACAGCTCTTAAAGCAGAGTAGCACCTTATCTGCAGCTTACTGGGGAAATTTTCTCTCCCTTTGCCTCCATTTAGTTCCCCAATACCCAGATGAGATATCTGGGTTGGGCATAGAGGAGAGGATTTGTCCCTTAATAGAAGCTCAGAGGATGCATTAGATGATATAAAAGCTTTGTTTTTATTTGATAAACCTTCTCAAAGGAAGCTTTTTCAACATCTGAAGTGGTTGCCAGGAATCCCTTTCCCATGAGAAGCTAATGTGGCAGCCACATGACATATGGGCAGGATTTTATGAATCCCGCAAAGAGAAATCTCATAGGGCTGGAAAGTCCGTCACACTTTCAAAGAGATGCCACAGTACTTATAAGACGGCCTTCACCAAGGGAGAATTCATACTGAAGCAAGCAGCCTTTAGATTCTGTGAGAGTTTAATTTAATTAAAATGAGAGATGCTCCTGAATAAAACTTCAGAGCTAGGTACTGCTCACCCTCAACTTTCGGGAAAATCAGAATATGATGATTTTTGGCTGTTCCCTTTATTCAATCATGAGGCAGAGTGAGCACTTCTCTCTGAGCACTTGAAAAATTGGGGAAGCTCAGCCCAGTCTCTAATGAAGATATATAATATCATGGTATGATACACATACAGGGTTGTAAAATATAGCCAAATGTGACACAATATTTCCTGTGTTGTAAATGCAGGTTCAATATGTTTTATTAAACACAGGATTTCTGGAATGCTAATTTTTCATATGTATGTGCCTAATGCCAATAGCTTATGATCCTCAGAGACCAAGTACTGAGCCTTAAGGCCAAATTTCTGAAACAGAGTGACAGAAAGAGATTGACATACAACATACATGGATAGTTAGAGTAGGTCCACACCAAAATGAGTTATCACAGTTCTTGATGTCACCTAATGAGATGGAACCAAACTGGAAAATAAACTCTTAGCTCAGAATTGCCTTGTGATAAGAGTAAAAGGACATGAACAAATTCCATACAGTGTCTCTACAGTGGCAAGTAATAATTGTTTAGACAGAGTATATGAACAGGACATGTCAAAAGTGTTCCATGCAATGCCATATCCCTCCTGATATCAACCAAGGAATGTCACAGTATACATCCCTGACTATTCTTTATAATAGTTACCAATGAACTGGTCTCCCATAAATTTGCTGAATCCCTTTTTGGACCCAGTTATACTATCTACCTCTACAACCTCCTGTGGCAATGAGCTCCACAAGTTAACTACATTCTGTGTTAATAAAAAAGACTCCCTCTTGTTTTTTTAGACCTACCTTCTAATAATTTCAGTGAGTACTCCATAGATTTGGCATTCTGGGACTTAGTGAATAGAAATTCCCTATTCATTTTACTGACCTATGTCACGGAGCGAAATCCCCAGGGGTGGCTGTGATGCCCCAGGTGGCTCTGTGACCATGCAAGCTCTGCCCTGAGGGCACCCTCTTATCTCTCCTGCCACGTCTTTGATAGAAAAATAATTTGGGAGGCTGCCCGTGAGTCCTCACTTAGTCTGGGTTCACTGAACCTTACTCAAGCTCTCTGATGTGTAGGCCCTTTGCCAGACCTCTCTTCAGTACAGTGCTGCATGAGGCACCTCAGGCTTTATAGGCCAACTGCATGGCTCCAGCCATCCCTTTATCATGCCCCCTGCCTTGCGGGTGTTACATTGCTGTTATGCTCTGTTGGGGCCTTCGCCTACTCACACTCCACCCCTTTGATATAGGTAGGCCTTCTAGCCTAGACCCACTGTGTTGGACCCAGTTTTGAAGCACTAGCCCACACACTCCTCTTATTACTGGGCCCCTTGCAGCTTGCACCCCTCTTGCTGTATCTTCCCTGGCACTGGGCTCTCCATAGCCCCTGAGACTGCACCCCTCTGGTGCTGGGGCTCTACACAATTGTGTGCCCCCAATGAGGCCTCCTCCTCCCCTATTAGCCTCCTTCTGGTCCACCAGTCAAACAATAACACAAATCTAAGCCCCTGGGCTACAACATAACATTAACAAGAAAGGCAGCACTCTTTTCCTTTAAGAGAGCCTACTCCCTACCTTAGAATACCAGACCCCTTTATCTCTGGGCAACTTGTGAGCCCCTAGAGTCTTATTGAATTTGGAGGTAGCAAAGCAGGCAGCCAGATGCACTGGGCTGCTCTCTTGTGCAGGAGCTCCTTCTCCCAGCAGTTGCCAAAGAGAGAGTGACCCCTGGACAGTCTTAGTCCTGAGCTTGTATGTGCCATGGGCTCTGACTCCTTCTGGTCAGTTGACTGCCTGCAGGTGCCGGCTAATTACCTTGTTAACCAGTTACTCAGGCAACCTGCAGCTGTGGGGCTCTGTGCAGCCTGCCAGGCTCCTTTGCTAAGCTGTTTCTGCTCTTAAAGGCATAGGTACCCCTTGGTGCCCTGCGACGGCCTACTTCTTGATTTCATAGACCTCTGTTATATGCTTCTTGACTCTTTTCCTTTCCAAACTGTAGAGTCATACATAGTCTTTTCAGTCTCTCCTAGTACGACACGTGTAAAAGAGATAAAGCATTGTTTTGAGAAATAAATTTTAAATGTCTATTTCTTTCTTGACTTGCTAAGGACTGTGCAGAATCTCACTAGCATGGGTTAGGCATCCTACTTTGAAAAGTTAATGGAAGCAGTAATCTTACATCCTAAAATCCTTAGTAGTGCCAGAGGCATAACAGGGCAGTTCTGTGCCCTGCACTACAGAAGAGTTCAGGGCAGCTCTGGCTGCTGCACTGCCATCAGTGGCAGTGGGCAGTGTGGCAAGCTGCCAGCTGTGGCAGTGGCTATTTTTTGTTGTGCATTGTCCACCCACAAAAGGCGGCAACTTGGGCTGCTGTCCCAGTTATCTACCCCACTCCTGCGTTAAGTTACTGACTATTGTTTTGTGTCTCTGTTTTGGACTTCGAAGGAGACAGAAAGGCAGAGTGCAAGAGGGCAATTTCTTTGCATTTATCATAAAAAAATGATATCCTTCTTTTTGGAGGACTTATATAGAAAAGTCTAGTAATATTATATTGACTTATATTAATGTTATTAATAAAACTGACCACTGTGTAGGCACCCTGTCTTGTTGAACTCTCTGCGTTCTGTCTCCAATATATATTTTTTGTATATGTTCCTTCACTCAACCTCATGGCCCCATGGATTCATTGTGCATAGACTACCTGTAGCATGTTTACACAGCAATGTTATAGAACATTTCTTGAGGATAAGAACATATAGAAAATGCAGACATGTATGTTCAGGCACAGACCCATCACAACTTTTTTTAGCCAAAGCCCAAAATCTAATTTCAGAGCTGTGCTCATTCCAGCCAAGTCCAGAGAAGATGTCTAAAATAAGTTTTACTTCAGAGAAAAAAAAAAAAGGAGAAACTGCCACCAGAACTCTCAAGGGTACCTGATTCTGCCGAATTTTATTTGAATATGACTTGGTTCCTCTGAACTACAAGCCACACAGTGTTCTGCAGACATGAGAAGGTGAGACTCCTCCCATCCACAGACTCTGTAATCTAGAGGAAAATGGTAGGAACAAGAAGTTTGTGAGCTCTGCTCTAACATCTGTTGATCTTCGGTTTAAATTACTGAGCACCTCAGAACCTTTATGATCATCAAGACCTCATACTATACTTTAGAAGGCAGTCAAATAATATTACCCATATAACAAACAAGTTAATTGAGATATAGCACACTGTGTTCTGCTTACATGTTCTGTGAGAAATCAATCAATTCCCCATGACTAGCTCAGCATTGCTACTTTTCAAATCCCTACATGCATGGCTGAAAACTATGGTTCTTCCAACCAAAACAAGAAAAAAGAATACACACATCATTCTAATTTTCTAACCAAAAAGACCAGTTAAAAGATCCCAAAAGCAAATAATTACACTGTAAAATATTTTCTCTCTCTCTCTCTCTCTCTCTCTCTCTCTCACACAATTTTTCAGGTACTTATTAAATACAGTAGTTAATTATAGCTACATCATAGCAATATCAAAAGGATGTTTGTACAGAGCCTTGAAGATATTTAAGTGTTCATTGATTATTACAATTATTACTAATAGCTTGGAAGCCCTTTGATTGAGCTAACTTTTTGTGACGGTACATTGAGGCAGCCTAAAAAATACAGACCCACCACCTTGCATATTACCCATGCTTTGCTCAGGGGTTGGCCCTAAACAAGGGTTGAAGAGAGAAAGTTCTTGCTAGCACAAAACATCAGCATTTTTTAATTACACTATTATGTGGTGTAAGGTAGGCCTGTGAGATGACCTGCAGGAGGAAGTCAGCACTTTTTGAGTGAGCACCAGAATATTTTTACATTTGCTTCCTTCAGCCTTCTACACACTTTCAAATGGATCAAGTTCCCTTTCTTTGGATCTTTAGCTTTTGTCCATTAGTACATCCCCAAAGACTATTTTATCAAACAAAGCAAAACACTTTAAAGAAGATTTTAGTTCTTTCGAGAGTTATAGCCAATGCTTTGTTTATGTATAGTGATTATTTACTGAGTTAGCACTCCCCAAAGGAAAATCTGGGTAGATACCAGAAAAATGCTTTAGATAATTGCTACTTGGTTTGATCTCCTGGTATTTTGTGGTATTTTATGCAGTCTTAATGGCATCACCTGAGAATCTCTGGGTACAAAAACATTTTAAACTGTGGTCCCTAATAAATTGTAAAGGAGTGATTTTAAAATCCTGGTAGTAACAAGCTATACTGAAAGTATTTTGATGTCCAGGCCTCTCTCCTAGATCCTATAAGAACAAATGGATATACAAGTCCTACCGCTATAAGAAATATTGGTCAAAGAGATTGTGATCACTGCAAACCTAACTCTATACAACAGTGAACAAGTGTTTCCATTTATTCCCTTCTTCAGTTCCTATATTTTAATGGCTAATAGATTGCTTGGTTTATAATGCTTATCAATGTGTTCTTGCTTTACATGCTCATATTATTGCTAAGAATTGGTTCTCTCTCCAGATGTTATTACTTTTAGGAATCCTAACAAGATATCCTCAGTTAGTTTCCTTTGACATCGCTGTCTGAAGGATAATTTTGGAAACAGTATTTGTGGGTATTGCCCACTTCATTAATTTGAGTTCGTTCAAAGCAACAACACTCCTAAACAATAACACTCCTAAAAAAACCCAAGTCTGGTATGTCATTACCTTGATATAACTCTTTTTGAATAACCCCTGTCTGATAAAATATTAAGTTATAAGCTCAAAACTTTAAAATGTCATCCATTTTCCTCTGCTCATTTTGCCAATGACAGCCTTTCCCAGGAAGACACTGTCAGCACCTAAAAGATTTGGGAGAGAGCCTGAAAGCATTTACAGATCCTTTTGAGCCCAGATAATCAGGAAAATCCTGCTGTTCTGTTGAGGTGTTGCAAATAAGAAAAACACTGGGAAAGCATATTAGAGTCATGGAATATTTCAACACACAACTGACGTTAGCAGTAATTTTTCATTGCTTAACATTCTGGGGGCCTCTTTCTGGACCAGTGATGACCACACACTTTGTATATTTCAATGCCTCAGTTCTGTTCACTGTTTGTTATTTCCCCTGTCATTTCAATTTTACTGTTCACATACCATATACTGAGAAGAAATAAAAAGTAAACAGACAAGTGTTTAAAATACCCTTTACTGTTTAAATTCATCATTCTAATTAGAGGGGAGTTATTTATAAAAGATTTCTAAAAATAACTATGTATGTTGTACAACATACAAAAAGTCAGCAACCCAAATTTTGCTCTTGTTTATCCACATGCAACCCCGCAATAAGTTTCAATGTGTAAAAACAAAATTTGGACCATCATCTATATTCTCATTAGACAGTGTCAAAATATTAGCTTTTAGCAATCAATAATGTACACGTAGATCATAAGAAATATCCTCTATATTTAGCCATCACACCTTTTACCCTCTCTTTATCTTGTCCTCTACTCCCAGATGCCAGCTGCAAGCACAATATTTGTTCTTGTGAAGATCTACGTATGTGTGCTAGCAGGGAGTCTCTCACTGTAGATAGGATCTGGCAAAGAAAGAGCACCACATTATTTTTCCACAAAGACAACTGTCACACCATTTCCCAAGTGGCCAATCACACTGTAGGGGACAGCTTCATCTGTATTGTACCTGCTTAACATACTTCATTAACTCTGTCAATTACCAGCTACTTCAGCACCTTTTGTGGTCACGTTGCACAATTTATTCTTTCCATATCCCAATCAGCACCATTTTAAGAACCTCTTCATAGTATGAGCGACTGGACAGGAACCTTAAATATGTATATGAGGGGCAATTAAACTTGAATTTCTAGATGGTTTATGACCTGATTTTCAATGGTGTTCAGAAACCATTGTTACCACTGAATTTAATATATATGGTAGGTGCTGAACCCTTTTGAAAATCAGGTGTATGCCTTTACATATTACTATACTTTTCCTTGACAAGGTATTTCTGAAGAAGTTTTCACACCCAAAGTTTGTTTTATTTTATATTTTAGCCTACTTTAAAGATAAGGTTGACTCCTCCTGATGAAGCATGCCTTGCATTAATCTCTTGCTTCAATTTGTAGAGCTACTGAGCCAAGAGTATTCTATTCTATTCTATTCCTCACCATCACTCTTGTAAATTATCACAGGCTAAAAACACCACTTGTGGATTCAGAAAGGGGATTTGCACATACTTGTGGGTGACCCCTCTACATAAATTCTGAGACTGAGAAAGTATATACCCCAAAGCCAGCTTTAAAATGTGTCAGTGAACTTGTATATGCAAGCCACATACAGTCATTAGGGGCCAAACCAAAACAGGATTTAAGTGCCTAAACTAGGGTTTAGGTGGACTTTAGGAACTTTTGTTCAAACTTGAAATCCAAAATTGCAGTAGCTGCCTAACCCTGGAAATGCCTTAAACATGGGGTATCTCCTTGTTTTACCTGAATTTTTCCCAGATGTCTGCAGTTCTGCTTCTGCACATACTCAGAACAGTTCCAGACTGATCAGTTATGTATTGAGCTCCTGACTAATTCCCACTGGGATGCAAAATGTGGATGAAGCAGTCTTCTGATGAATGCATTCTGGTTAGTGGGATCAGGCTGTCCAAAATGCAGGTGTAGCTTATTTATTTTTAAGAATGCAGGTGGAGGAAGAGAAGGTGCCCACCTTTGTATAATAGCTAGGCACTTACTGAAATCACGGTGGAAGTGGTCTGTGTGGCAGCTCCTTTAATCTTTCAGGTTCCCCCATGCATCTCCCCCGTTGCTGATTGGCTCGTGGCTCTGCTGCTTGCTGCTGGCCAGCTGGGAGGCAAGATGGTGCCATATTTAAAACCATGGTTTTCACCTCCCTACTGATCAGGAGCAATCAGTGGAGGGGGCAAGGGGAGGGAAGGGACACACAGGGGAATCTGCAAGATTAAAGGAGCCACTGTGCAGCCCACTTCTGCCACAAATTTGCTAGGTCCCTAATAATAGCTAAGCAAGCTAGAGCACTCATCCAGGAAGAATATGACATGGACTGAATTTCTTCTTCAGCCTGAAGAGATTCAAGTCCACATATCCCAGCACCCAGGAGCATATCCTGAACAGTAGAGAATAAGTTATGAGTGGGGAGAGGTGTAACTATCATGTTTGGCTCCCAGGGAAGAACTTCCCTGGGAAGGAGGTGCTGAGGGTCAGAGAGCAGGGAGAAGGAGAGAGGGAAGGAAAGTTTTATCTGTCTCAGTAACCCAAAGATCCCCCTCTGCTCCTACCATGTCCTCACATCCAGCAGCTATATCTGGGTGGTGTGAGGCTGCTCCTGCCATGTCTCAACACCTGGCTCTTACAGCAGGGTGGCACAGAACTTTTCCCCTACACAAAGACTCCAGGGCAAGGGTAAGCCTGAATGGCACCCCTCTATGTTAGTGCCCCTCTTGTTGTGCTTCTGGTTGAGAGGACAGGAGGTGCCTTCCACCACTCATGTTGAAGCTGTACCACTGTGCAGAAAGGAATGTAAGATTAAGGGGGTTGGGGGAGAGCAAATAGGAAGCGTGAGTTGAGGAGTATATGAAAATGTAGAGTACACACTTAGTAAGGGAGAAGTGTGTGTTCCACTTCCTGCTTCCAGGACTGTTTATGTATTTTGTACTATACGCTCTGCTTGGCACTGGTTAGGCCTCATCTGGAGTACTGTGTACAATTCTGGGCTCCACATTTTAAAAAGGATACAGAGAAGTTAGAGAGTGCTCAGGGGAGGGCAACAAAGATGACCAAGGGCTTGGAAAGCAAGTCATATGAGGAAAACAAGTCAGCTGAAGGTGCTAGGCATGTTCAGCTTGCAGAAGAGGCACTTAAGAGGGGATATGGTAGTATTCTTCACATACTTGAAGGGCTAACGTAAAGAAAAGAAAAATTGCCTTTTCTTTCTTGCTGCAGAGAGGAAGACACAAACCAATGCCTTGTAGTTGAAGCAAAGTAAGTTTAGATTAGCTCACAGAGAATCGGTACCAGCTTCTCCAGTCCGACTGGAGAACAGGTACGAGGCCCTGGCGACCCTGCAGGAGATGGAAGGGGAGGAGGAAATCCTTGGGCAGGAAGAAACACCACATTCTTCACACTCTGAACAGGTCAAGAGATCCAAGAGGACCCAGAGGAGGAAGCGACGAGTGCTCGTCATAGGCGACTCCATCCTGAGAGGTATGGAGGGGCCCATCTGTCGCCAGGACCCCTCAGCACGAGAGGTATGCTGCCTCCCTGGAGCAAAGATTTGGGATGTGACGGAGGTAATCCAGGCCAGGATCAAGCCCACCGATTACTACCCCATGGTCCTAGTCCATGTGGGTACTAATGATGCGGCCAGGAGAACCCCTGATCACCTGATGGCGGACTACAGTGCTCTGGGCGGCGTGCTGAAGGAGTTCGGTGCACAGGTGGTATTCTCTTCCATCCTACCAGTGAATGGACGCGAAAGACGGCATGAGAACTGCATCTGAGAGACCAACTGGTGGCTTCGGCAGTGGTGTCTCGAGGCAGGCTTCGGCTTCCTGGACAA
>NW_005842119.1:478796-479164 GCF_000455745.1 Alligator sinensis | reverse complement strand
GATGCGGATAACCTGGAGAGGGTCCAGAGAAGGGCCACTCGTATGGTTAAGGGCCTACAGACCAAGCCTTACGAGGAGAGACTAGAGAAACTGGATCTATTCAGCCTCTGCAAGAGAAGGTTGAGAGGCGACCTTGTGGCTGCCTATAAGTTCATCACGGGGGCACAGAAGGGAATTGGTGAGTATTTATTCACCAAGGCGCCCCCGGGGGTTACAAGAAATAATGGCCACAAGCTAGCAGAGAGCAGATTTAGATTGGACATTAGGAAGAACTTCTTCACAGTTAGAGTGGCCAGGGTCTGGAACGGGCTCCCAAGGGAGGTGGTGCTCTCCCCTACCCTGGGGGTCTTCAAGAGGAGGTTAGATGA
>NW_005842119.1:478338-478653 GCF_000455745.1 Alligator sinensis | reverse complement strand
CTTTCCTGCTTATGCAGGGCGTCGGATTCGATGATCTATTGAGGTCCCTTCCGACCCTAACATCTATGAATCTATGAATCTATGGATAGCTGGAAAAATATCTCCACTGCTAGAATAGTGAATCCGTGGAATAGATTGCCTAGGGAAGTTGTGGACTTTATCACTGGAGGTGTTTAATAAGAGATTGGACAGCCACTAGCCAGGGATGATCTAGGTGCAGCTATGCCTATGGTGTGCTATCGGTATTTCCCATGTTTCTAAGCTTTGTGGTTGCTTTCCCTTAAGGGCATTGGATGCTGGCTATGGCCAAAAATG
>NW_005842119.1:470776-478312 GCF_000455745.1 Alligator sinensis | reverse complement strand
TGCTGAAACCAAAGCCAGAGGTTCCTGGCTAGAAGTTGTTTCCCCTGTGCTCAGGGTTAAACAGATCCCCATATTGGGGGTCAGGAAGGAATTTTACTCCATAGCCAAATTGGTATGGACTGTGGGGTTTTTTTTTGCCTTCCTCTGTAGTGGGGGGCAGGGGTGGCCTCTACCTGGGATCTCTTGAGCATATATTGACAACATTTCATAGAAACAGGACATTGGCTGTCATGATTCCCCTGCTTTACCTATGGTAGGTTAGGGTGTTAGGTCTGTGTTGTGTCAGAGTCGATGATAGTCTTACAGTTTAGATTATGGATTGTATAGGATGGTTTGGGTAGACATGCTCCTACCTCAAGCAGGGGGTTGGACTGGATGACCTCTGGAGGTCCTTTCCAGCCCCGCTTCTCTATGAATCTATGAAACAGTCCTTGGATAAGAACCAGCAATAGGCCTGGAAACAGGGATCAGAACTCAGCTCCAAGGACAGTCCCCTCCCAACAGAGTGCCCTGGTCACTAAGCTACTCAGTTGCACTCCTTGTTTTCTCTCCTGTTATCCCTATCCCTGAATACTGGCACAACTTTAACAGTGGAGTGGGAATATACCCCCTGACTTTGTCTATACCCTGGTGTATAGGGCATTCTCATGGGAGATTGCAGACATGACTTGAGCCCATTAAGGCTGAAGAAGGCATTAAAACCAGGTTTCCCAACTTCCTGAGTTCTATAGCAACTAGGTGGCTGCAGGTATATAAAACTGGGTGGCAGCATAACCACCACCATCTTTATTTTAAAAGGAAAATAATGAATCCTGCTGAGTTCTTTGAAAGAACAGCACTAGATGCCTACCTTTAGGAAAACACCCTGGGTTCTGTATCCTGAGTGGGTGGAAGCAGCTGCCTGCCATCCTGATTTAGGTCCCTCAGTTCTAGGGAAGGCAAGATTTCAGACAATTGTGCTCTTAATATTTCCCATTGCAGCACCAAACTTGCTGGCATGTACGTCTTTTATATTTCACCTTCTGATTGGCTTATGGAAATCCAAGATTTGGGGCATCCAAAAATAAATATCTGCAAAAGCTTGTAGCAATTCAGAGGATGCCTTTGAAACTAAGAAAATCTGTATTGTCATAATAAAAATGAAATGTCATCAATACCAACCTAATGCCTGTTACATGAGATACACATGATTAGACAAAATTTAACACACTGGAGCATCAAACCTTCTGAAAGAGAATAGATGAACCAATAAAATGGGTTAAAATGGAAATATCTCCAGATTATTTGGTGTTTTCCTGGTCAATTGCCAAAAGGAGGCAAGAGGTGTCTAATGTCTAGTGCCACTGTTTCAGTTAGATTAAAAGGGGGATCCTTCAAGCAGGATAGAGGTTATCTATACTCCAACAGTGGAATCTTCTGTCCAGTATTTCTTTTTTAAGTGCTTCACATGATGTTCTCCCAATTCCCTACTCCGCTTTTTTTGTGGTGGCTTTATGTGTCTTCCATCCAAATTAGTGGAATTTGTTGGATTTGAGAGCTGCAGAGCCTGCTGCTAGCATTGATCTAATTTTTGATAAATTAAAGCAAGTGACATTACCTGTAATCTCTTCCTATGCTATGGAATGATACAATACAATATGAAGTTTCAGTACATCAATTAGCTTTTAAAATACCATAAGCTCATATTGTGAAACAGCTGATACTGTCTTATGCCACATTTGTACCTCTGCTATGATTTAGTACACCCTTAGGAACAATACTGTATTTCCTAGTACAGTTGGAATTTGTATACAGCCTGAATACATGTATAAAGTGTCACCATTTCAGTGTTCATCACTGAATTTCCAGTCCTTCAATGCCCTTCTATAATCCTACCTACATTCTTACATATTTTAGTTCTGTCTGGACTGAAATTCTTTTATGCATTAGTAGGACAATCATCTAAAGAGAAATATCTAATTGCAATAAAAATAAAACCTAGCAATTCTATGATGTGCTTATAACTTGAATATTTGAATTAGTCCAGAGGTGGTTTGGGAATTCCAATATACAGTGAGGTCTATCTTCATTCCTGAAAAAGCTGTTTGTTCATAGTCAGGTGTAGTATGGCTTGATTTTTTTTTTAAAATAAAAATGAACACTGTGCAAACATAGGCTGACTCCTTTTTAATCTGTCAGCACATTCTTTACATCTGTGCATAAACATTATTATCACAAACTCAGTGTGTTACCACAAAAATTATCAGAGTCCTCAAAATGTACTCTCTGCAGCTTCAGTAGGATACAACTTTAATGCATTAATGTGAAGACAAGCAAGCTTTAGGAAGACAAAATAGGCTTTTCATTTTCACAGAAGATTAGCCAAGGTTTCCTTCACTATCATATGTACATACAGGGTAAATATTTTGTATTTAGTACAATATTGTCTTATGACATATACTTGGCCTTGATAAAATTTTCCACTGTATTCATATAAAATATTAACTGCTGATGAAAAGACACAGTCAGACTAGAAGGAGACAGAGATATGGCAAGTTATCAGAGATTTTTAAGATTACCTTGTGAGAACTGAACGTCTAAGTACCTTAGCTGCAGAGATGAGTGCCTGTTTGTAGAAAAAAATTACAATAATATTTTTCATGTTTATAGGGATGACCTTTTATGTTATAGTACAATGCTTTGAAGCACAGTTATTTTTAATTGCTTTATGTGCCTACTGAGGCCATTCTGTGTTTTTCTGTTATACACAGTATCACTGCACATATGTTTAGTCAATGAATCTTTTGGTGACTTGGTATTTATGTGAAAGTCTGAATAGGAATGGAGGAAATGTTGTGCTTTCTGGACTTTTTTTTTTTTTACCATCAGTACTGCTGTATACCTAATGAGGTGACAGAAAGAATTAAAAATGACAGATTGTTTTGGCTGCAATGGTGCCATCTGAGATATAGTTTCCTATAATACAGCTCAATAAACCCAGCTTGTGTGAATCCCTCTGTGTATGATTCATTGCTGTAGCAAGGGTACTCATGGAGGCTTCAACTAGAGATGGTCTTGGGCTGGGCAGCAGAGAACTAGAACTGCTGTCAAAAGGCAATGCTGAGAACTGCCTGCCAGCAGTGCTACAGGACTTTACAGAGGTTGGCCAGGCTACAAAACAGTACATATTATTGCCTAAAACACCTAATTAGAAGTTGCCTGGATAAACTAACACAATTATACATTTCTGGCCAAACACCCCGTAAAAAGGGGAGCTTCTAATCCAGACTGCTTGCAGCAATGTCCCTATCCCTTCTGTAGTCAGTCTCTCAAGACCTAAAGTCAATGGATTATGCTGGTATAAAGCGAGTGTCAGTCAGATTAGAATTAGATTCTAGGTCTGCAGTAATAAATGTCTTAACATCCATGTGCCATTTTGCTGCCAAATGTCTGGTGGAACAATAAAAGCTATCAGAAGTGATTCTTCAGGACAGAATGGTTAACTACAGGTGTTAGATGATAGCCAGTCTAATTAAGAAAAAAGATCTGTCATTTCATAGTCAGTGCAGAATAAATTCCAGATATCTGTGCTTAATCTTTCAATGTACCTTTATCTCTAGAGCCACTGAGGGTGACCACAGAGTACCCTGAACCCAATTATGTGCTTTCTGATTATCATATTTTTATTTCTCAAGACACAGGGCTAATATGAAAGATCAAAAAATGTTTGAACTGGAGTAATTTCAAATGTCAAGAACTAGTTTTCCTTACAACAAGCTCCCAGGTCTTGACAATGTAAGCTGTTCGCTGTTTGGTTTGATTCCTCTTGGGGAGGGGAAATGAGGGACTAGGGGATTTAAAGTGACTTTGTACTGTGGAATCAACATATGCTATTGAGACCTGCAGTTGACACTGGCTTTGTGAGATTTTTTTTTTGGAGAGAAATTTTCAGAGGCATTGCAGGCTGTTGCCACCCATGAATTTCTTTTAAACTCGCAGACCATAAGATTTTAAACAGGTAAAGGTCTTCAGGAAGGAAGAAGGGTATCAAGGGAAGTTAAGAATCTAATAAACAAAATTCATATAATAAATTTATTTCAGGAGAGAAAGCCTTTCTGCTGACAATATTACTTTAAAAGTCTCCTCCAAAGTCCTAGCACATTATTTTAGAAATTGCTGAGCACCTGCAGCCTTCACTGGATGCTCAGCCTCTTTGAAAATCAGAGGCCCCCCTCCACCATGCACCTGATAGATGCAATACAGTGACTGAGGGTTTTAAAACTCGTTCCACATTTACAAGGATTCAGACATGCATAATAGCACCACTAGGGGAGCCACTAGCTTCTCTAATGTAAATGGTTTGCTCAGTGAACATGAACAAATATAAATCAGGACAAAAATGGATATCACAATTGCAAGGGAAAGGTCTCATTTTCCTTCTACTGACTAATCAATGAAATAGCTTGACAGACTGCATGCTCCATTCTCCCAATCACAGAAAAGTACTGCTATAGGAGTCATCGGCAAAAGGAAGGAGCTAATTAAAAGAAAAAAAAAAAGCTCTTTACTGAAGAACTTCTGTCCCCATATGAAAGCATCAGAACCTTGGCCAGTAAAAAATAAAAAGTGAAAGTAACTTTTAGGATGTGGTTCACCCCCCTCCCCTGGAAGCTTGTACTTATTTTGATTATAGCCAACCCAAGCAAATCATTAACACACTAGTTTTGCAAAGTAAGACAGAAGATGGAAAAATACTGCAAAGTATCATGCAAAGTAAAATTCTGAGGAGAGCTTCAAGAGAACAAAACAAAACCGTTTTCACTGAGATCAATCATGTTCGTTTTCTCTGGGTTTTTTTTAGTCCTAATTATCAGTGCCAAGCAGGAATCACAGATTAGACACAACTGAAGCTATTTTTAAGTTTAGTTTATTGAAACCTGTTCTTTTCAATGAATTTGCTTGGGGAAAGGGGAAAAAAAAACCCTTAGCATTTAGATTCTCTGGTATGCTGTTCAGAGTATCCCTGAAAAGGAAGAGGCAGATGGGGGTAATTTCTCCTGGGACTGAGACTACTGCCAAGAGTTCAGAGGCACACATGCACACGGTAAATCAAGAAAACATTTGGAGATGGGCTGAGGACACAATATCTTCAGTTTACAAAACTTTGCTATTTGGGGTTTGTGCTGAAACCCACCCTTGCATTGGATTCCATGCTTTAGACCCACCCACGTTTAAGGGAGGGCTGATTTAAGCCTCATTGGGTTTCAATCCCTTAAACTTCTTTAGAAAGGGCAACTTTGTACAGTATCATTTTGACTAAATGTCTGTCATTAGTTGCACTTGCACTACAAGAGGTTATGGAGCTACTTTCCCATGGTGACGTCTTGTAACATGTCAGTAAAACTGAAAGCTTAGCTTTTGGTTTTCCAGGCAATTGTTTTATATACAAAATGTACACATTTTCAAACCTATGCAAGATGCTAGTTTATGCTTGGATAGCAAACTCAGCCTCCAAAAAGCTGGTACATTATTAATGAGATAGTGGAAAAGCTCTAGAATCAGCTTTCATCTAAATAAAGGTGATGATGTTTATCTGTACCCTTTTTGTTCATTGTTGTCTTGAGTGCACAGTGCTTCCTGTTGGTATGCATGCTATTGATTTGCTGACTAATCTTTTTATCTGATCATTATAGATTGTAAGTCTCAGTCTATAACCTTTATTCATACAGCTATTGTGGTTAAAGAAAACCAGATGCAAAATAATTAACACGGTTATATTGATATTTCCCTCCTAGCAAATAGTTTAAGCAAGAGTTGCATTTGACAAGTGGAAGCAGTATTTTTAGAGAAAAGTGTAAATAGAAAATGAATATACAATCCTTAGTTCCTTAATATAAATTACTCAAGAAGAAATAGTATGTTGCCTTGGGGAAATCAACAGCTTCTACAATTGAATTGCTTCTGTCACTGCATGGACACAGTCTTGTTTGATGTCCTCCTACCATTTGTCTTGTATGGAGTCTTTTATCTAAATCCAAAGCAATGCAGTCATCACTGCTGCAATTCAATAATGGCTCCACAGGAGCTGTCATCCACAGTTTGCTATTCATCTTGTAAAGCCTTTGAGTTTTCAAAGTACCAACTAAGGTTGGTATTTCAATGCTGTGGACAGATCACTTAAGGTTCTTTTGTATTTTCAAAACAGGTCTAAATTGAGGATGAGCAGATACTGAAATACCCACCTTATTGTGTCTGGGTGCCAAAAGATACCATGAAAATGTCAGAAGGTAATTGGATAATCAGATCCACCTTCCAACTAAAAAGAGTGTGACTTCATAGGTTTGAATCACATTTTGTATTGTAATAGGCATTGCACGGGGGAAATGGATTCCACTTAAACAAAGGAAAGAAAGACAAAGGAATGACAGTGGGAATCAGGAAAAAATGGAAGTAGCCACTGGTAGTACCAGAAAGTGAAGAATTATCATATGATAAAAAGTTGGAGTCTAGAATAAAGAGAAGACTTTATACATATTTCTTCACCTGGTGTCTTTCCCAGAACACTCAATATAAATAATTATTTTCCAGAAAGTACTATTCTGTTTGGATGCTAAATACTGAATCAGCAGAAAGTTGCTTGCATGGGTATTTAGATTCATAGATTCATAGATGTTAGGGTCGGAAGGGACCTCAATAGATCATCGAGTCCGACCCCTTGCATAGGCAGGAAATAGTGCTGGGTCTAGATGACCCCAGCTAGATGCATATCCAACCTCCTCTTGAAGACCCCCAGGGTAGGGGAGAGCACCACCTCCCTTGGGAGTCCGTTCCAGACCTTGGCCACTCTAACTGTGAAGAAATTCTTCCTAATGTCCAGTCTAAATCTGCTCTCTGCTATGTCAGAACCCATTGTTCATATGCCTATAGTACAGTGGAGGATTACAGAAGGCAATCTGTCAATCATTCTGTAAGTCCCGCCAATTTGCAGCTTCTTTGCACGGTGCATTTCTTTAACATCTAAGAAATGCTCGGTGCAAAGAGTTCCTGCCATTTGTATTCTAATTCGAGACCCATTATTGGCTTGTGTGAAATTATGCACACGTGGCGGCTAGCGATTGGCTTGCTAGCCGTATAAAAAGCTTGAGCAGTTTCCGCCCAAGTTGGAGAGCTCCACACACACCTCGTGGAGAACTCTGAGTACACTGTGGAGCCTAGCAACCTCCACGCGTGTTTCAGAGCGAACTTAGCAGCCTGATCAACCACTAAGGACTCCCCGTCACCGACCCAAGGGGGCCTAGCACACCCCCACCCGAGACGTAAGATGACTGCCGGCCCGAATACCCCGAACACCCCGACACATTTGCAGACCGACCAAACCAACTTTGTAATTTCTGCCCGACCCAAGTTTTACAACTGTAATCAAAGCAAGTTTCTGACCTCCAATGTATAAGCAGTGTAAGTAAACAATCTTTTGTTCATTCCAAACGCTTGAGTACCTGATTCCACTCCAAGCGTCACAAGTACCCGCCTGCCGATTAGGGCTCCTAAAGCCCTGCA